>NC_081407.1:308077003-308377503 GCF_030272615.1 Cryptomeria japonica
GAAACCAAAGTATCTAATTGACATTGATGAGAATATATTGAAGCCAATGCCCAATAAAATGAATGAACGAACTTGTAGGAGAATGGTTAAAAGAATATGGCAAAACTATTTTGAAAACTTAAATCCAACCGCAAGATGTCAATTAATTGTTCAAATGATTAAAAATTTGAATTTTAGAGAGACAATGAAAATTCTAGGCCTAAGATCATCTGAAAGTAATAGTGAAAGAACTATTGTGAGAAATCTATTTGATGCATATCAAGCTATTGGTTCAAAATCACGTACTAAAGATTCTAATTCTACTCGACGTGTCATTACATCAACCATAATGAGCAAGAAAATAAAAAAAGATCGTTTGATAAGCAAAACAAGTAAGTCATTAAACGTTAGTAGAACAACATTAAGTAAAGCATTAAAGAGGTGGGAAAAAATAGAGGAACCTAACAATAATTCTCTTTGGGCATTCTCGGGTAGACTACCACGCAAAGACAAGGTTGATGTTGATGCACTAAAAACATTAATTGAAAAACTTTTGCATGACAACACAAGAGTTTCGCCCAACCAAAGAGATGTTGTTAGAAGGCGAATTGGGTCTACAAATCATGAGCTACATGCCAAACACTATTTGGATATGACTCAAACTAAATTTTATGAAATATTCCTTCAAAAGTTTCCTCAAATAAGAATTTCTCAAAGATTTTTTGAAATGGCAAAACCTTTTTATATTAAGACTAATCATGTACACACCACGTGTTGTTGTAGGATGCATATTGAATTTTTCCATGCATTATGATATTTTTCATCATATTTGTTCTACTTTGCACACTAACAATGTTTTACAGGAATGTAATATACAAGCACCTCCTAAGTCAGTAAGAGAATTTATTTCAAGTGTGCTATATAATAGACATGATGGTTGCATTTATTATAAGATGCCTTGTTTGGAAGGTCCTTGTGCTATATGTGGTGGTTTGCAACGTTTACCAAGATGCATACATTTGGAGAGCACACATGAAATTGGTACGAAACTAATTTCTTTCGAAAAATACAAGATAGTCACATATGGAGTTAAAGATGGAAAATATTTGAAGAGATGTGAGCTAGTGAAAAATGATATATGTGTAGCTCAATTTATGAAAATGTTTCAAGAGAAACTAGTTTATGAGTACATAATGCATACACATAGAGCTCGATGGTTAGATGAGCAATTCAAGTTATGTAAGGACACATTTCCTCTTGGCACCATTGTCTCTATCATTGATTTCGCTGAAAATTATACACTACAACCTCAAAATGAAGTGCAATCCATGTATTATCACTCTACACAAGTTTATATTTTTGTACACATAGCATTCATGCATGCAGATGATAGCACGGAGGAGGATAGAAAGGTTGTAAGAGAGTATCACTTCTACATAAGTGATGATCGTGCTCATTCATCAGAGTTTGTACAAGGATGCTTTAAATTTTTCTATGATAGTTTAAGGGAAAGGAACATACGGTACAACCGACACGTAATATGGTCAGATAATTGCACCGCACAATTCAAGAATGCAAGGATGTTTTATTGGTTGACAAGGATGCATATGACAAGCAGTGTACAACATTTTTCAAATTTCACTGAGGTTGGACATGGTAAGGGAGAGCATGATGGTGCAGGAGCATGTGTGAAAAGAGCCCTAGCTAGGGAAGAATTGAAGTATGAAGGTGGTGTTGAGTTGATAGATGCAGAAACAATTGTGCGATGGTGTGATTCTACGATGGGTCCAAGTAATCCAAGTACGTCAATGGTTCGTAGATATTTTTTGTTGATCACTGAATCTAACATTGAAAACTATCTAGATTGTTGTACAGTTGCAGGATCGAGTGACATGCACTCATTTATGAGTTCAAATTCAAGTTCACTGGTAATTTATATGAGACAGATGGTATGATTTTTCTCTTCATGCATGTATTGTTTGTGGGAAGAATGTGAATCACAAGAGTGGGTTGACAAATGGTCTTGTAGACCATTGGTTCCCATTGATTCATATCAAATTCCCAAAGCACTACAATTGAGCCAGATGGAGACATCAGTGGATTTTGACCATGTATCCGACCTAGTGGATTCAAGTGATTTTTTGAGTTAATATTTTTGCAAGTATTCTTTTTGGTTCATTTGGTTGTACATCATACTTTTTTTTTTGTATTAATTAAAACTTTATAAGATGTAGGTCATGTGTATGCAGTTGTTGTAGAAGAGAACAATGAAGAAGGAGCAGATTACTATTTGTGTCATTGTTTTGAGCCAAAAAGAAAATTGACAACCACAATCATTAACGAGGAGGGTATTGAGTACCCAATAGGGTCTGTTGTCATGACAGGAACATGGCTTTGGAGATACCCTATCAAGAATTTTGATGTTTGGTTATTCGAGGACTTTGAAACACACAGACATATTCTTCATTTCTCTAACCTTGTTGTTGCAACAAATATTCATTTGATTAAGTATCGTGGTAGACCTCATAACAAGATTTTATGGAAAGTTCGCGAATCTAACCACGAGGCAATACTTGACACAATATGGGTTAGAGCTGATCCTGAAGGTTCACTTGATTGATTCTACGGTTCAGAGTAGAATGGTTTTGAGAATTTTGTATAAATTGTCGATGAATTGTTCTATATTCATTTTTTGTATATATAAATGCCCATGAGCTGATTTTTACATGTTTAGGGGCATAATTTCATATATTTAAATGGCAATGAGCTGAATTGTACATATTTACATGCCAAATTTTGTATATTAAAATGGCGATGAGCTGAATCGCACATATTGTAATGCCAAATTTTGTATAAAATCCCATGAGATAATTTGTATATTAAAATGGTGATGAGTTGAATCGCACATATTGTAATGCCAAATTTTATATAAAAGCCCATGAGATGATTTGTAAGACATTTTTTTGTATAATCAAATAGTCAAGAGCTGATTTGACCATATTTAGAGGCAAATTTTTGAATAATATGTGACAATGTTTTGTGACTATTTTGTGTGTCAATGTTTTGTGACTATGTTTTGAGTATATTTGATGTGTCCCTGGTTAATCATGAGCATTCTTGATTCTTGTATAATCATGGAGAATTATTTGAGTCATTATCAGGTCATAGGGGTCATAGATTGAGACTAGATACAATTTGAGCAAAAATTGTCATTGTTGTCAAAAAAGTTGTCAAGCAACTTCTACATTGAATCGGTAGGGTATGACTCTTGATGTTTTGGCACTTTGGGATGCACGACAGGGGAATGACTAGTGTAAAAATACCCACCCGGATGTGTGTGTGATGTCGGTTTGTGCACACAACGAACCGAATCAATTCTAGCCAATCTTACAACTTTTCATTGCATGCAATTGATGGTTTTTGCAGCAGGCGAAAAAATGCTACCAATTGAAAATGGCTCAGAGTCGTCAAAAAATAAGATAGGCCATTGTAGAGGAGCCTCACACGACCCCGTAGGTTCAAACGGGTCAACCATATGTAGCCTGGATTTGAAGAAACAGTCCATGAAATTTTGACAATTTTTTGGACTCAGGGCACTTGAGAGATCGCACCGGTATGGTATGACTCTCAATGTTCTGGCACTTTGGGATGCATGACAGGGGCATGCCTAGCATAAACCCACCCACCTAGATGTGCTCACAATGTCTATATGTGCACACGGTGAACCAAATCAATTCTAGCCAATCTTGCAACTTTGCATTGCATGCAACTGACGATTTTTGTAGCAGGAGAAAAAATGCTACCAATTAAAAATGGCTTGGAGTCATCAAAAACTGAAATACAAAATTGTAGAGGAGCCTCACATGACCCCACGGGTTCAAACAGATTGACCATATGTGTCTTGGATTTGAAGAAACAGTCCGTCAAATTTTGACAATTTTTTGGGCTCATGGCACTTGAAAATCGCACTGGTATGGTATGACTCTCGACGTTTTGGTGCTTTGGGATGCATGAAAGGGGCATGCCTAGTGTAAAACTTCCCACCCAGATGTGCTCACGATGTCGGTTTGTGCACATGACCAACCGAATCAATTCTAGCCAATCTTGCAACTTTTCATTGCATGCAACTAACGTTTTTTGCAGCAAGCGAAAAAATGCTACCAATTGAAAATGGATCAAAGTCATCAAAAACCAAGATAGGCTATTATAAAGGAGCCTCACGCAACCCCATGGGTTCAAACAGATCGACCATATGTGTCCTGGATTTGAAAAAATAGTCTGTCAAATTTTGAAAAAAAATTGGACTCATGGCACTTGAGAGATCGCACCGGTACGGTATGACTCTCGACGTTCCAGCGCTTTGGGATGCACAACAAGGGCATACCTAGCATAAAACTGCCCACCTAGACGCACTCACAATGTTGGTTTGTACACACAAATAACCGAATCGATTCTAGCCAATCTGGCAACTTTGCATTGCATGCAACTAACGGTTTTTGCAGCAGGCAAAAAAATGCTACTAATTGAAAATTGCTCCGACTCATCAAAAACCGAGATAGGCCATTGTAGAGGAGCCTCACGTGACCCCACAGGTTCAAACAGATCGACCATATGTGTCTTGGATTTGAAGAAATAGTTTGTCAAATTTTGACATTTTTTTGGACTTAGGGCACTTGAGAGATCGCACCGGTACGGTATGACTCTCGACGTTCCAGTGCTTTGGGATGCATGATAGGGGCATGCCTAGCATAAACCTACCCACCTGAATGGGCTCGTGATGTTGGTTTGTGCACACAATGAACCGAATCAATTCTAGCCAATCTGGCAACTTTGCATTGCATGCAACTGACGGTTTTTGCAGTAGGGAAAAAAATGCTACCAATTGAAAATGGCTTCGACTCGTCAAAAAATGAGATAGGCCATTGTAGAGGAGCCTCACATGACCCCATGGGTTCAAACGGATCGACCATATGTGTCCTTATTTGAAGAAACAGTTGGTCAAATTTTGACAATTTTTTGGACTCAGGGCACTTGAGAGATCGCACCGGTACGATATGACTCTCAACGTTTTGGAGCTTTGGGATGCATGAAAGGGGCATGCCTAGCGTAAACCTGCCCACACAGACATGCTCGTGACGTCAATTTGTGCACATGATGAACCGAATGAATTCTAGCCAATCTGGCAACTTTGCATTGCATGTAACTGACCATTTTTGTAGCAGGCGAAAAAATGTTACCAATTGAAAATGGCTCCGACTCGTCAAAAACCGAGATAGGTCATTGTAGAGTATTCTCATGCGACCCCACGGGTTCAAATGGATTGACCATATGTGTTCTGGATTTGAAGAAATAGTCCATCAAATTTTAACAATTTTTTGGACTCAGGGCACTTGAGAGATCGCACCAGTATGGTATGACTCTCGACATTTTGGCGCTTTGGGATGCACGACAAGGGCATGCCTTGCATAAAACTACCCACCCGGATGTGCTCGTTATATCGGTTTGTGCACATGATGAACAAAATTTGACCATTGCGAGCATGAGGGTGCTCCCGCACCAAAGACATATTGTTGTTTATATTCATATTGTCGATTTTTGTTGTTTATATTCATATTGTTGATTACATATGCAAATATTCATTTAAATTTATAAAAGGGAAGCCACCAAATACAATGAATACACAATAAAGAACTAAATACAAGGAGTTTTGTAGGGTTAATTCAACATTTTAGAAATTTTATCAAATCATATTCCACGATTGCAATGTTTTATATCATATATTTTTGTTGTTTATATTCATATTGTTGATTACATATGCAAATATTCATTTAAATTTATAAAAGGACAACCAAAAAATACAACGAATACAAAATAATGAACTCAGTACACATTTATTGGATTGAATATAGATATTTATATATATATAAAAAGGCATGCCTACCAAGTCAATACAGTATTACAAAAATGTGGCATATGCCATGTCCAAATCAATATACAATAAAAATGTAGAATATATCTACATGTATTGGCCATTCTATGACCAAAACTAACACTATATGATCCTTAAATTGTGGTGGATCATCAAAATCAAGCCTCTTCGATGTAGTACGCGACTCTGTAGATGGATGCAAAACCACAATTCAAAAGCCAAGTTAGAATTCTTTTGTAGAAAATAGTTCACAATTAACAACATAACTATGCATTTAACTTTAATTCCTTTGCAATTGAAATGTAGATTACCTCATCGGCTGATCTAGGAGCTAATGTCTTCGCTCTCCTCTCCTTGTCACTCTTAGGAGTTTTCTTGAAGACATATTTAAATGGATCCACGTTATGGCCGTATCGCGAAGGGGTCTATTGTAGATTAAAATGTACAATTAATACAATGTACTAACATAAATATATCAAAAACACTTAAAAGCTATAATATAGAGAATAGTGGTGTACCTGTGCCTGAGATGCTTCTCCAATGGACTGAGGATGGCTCACCATCGATGTAGAAAGTGTTGCTATTACCTATACAAAAAATGTTCAAAGATTAAATACAATTAATATAATGATAATTATCGAAGGTTAAAAACAATTAATTTTACATATCAAACAAAAGTGTATCAGATCCTGAGATGCTTCTCCAGTGCATGGAGTAGGGTTCACCATTGATGAAATAGGTATGGATATTTCCTGTATGAAAAAATTATAAGATTATAATATATCACAAGTTCACATGTACGCGTGCATATAAAAATGAAATCAAGAAAATAAAGTAGAGATACATACCTCTTTCCTCTCTTGATCCACAGGCGAATCAGGTGCATTCAACAAATCCACATAGCTCAATGGTTGTTGTACATGTTAAATAGACAAAAAAACACTAATCAATCTACAAACCCCAACTAATACTTGATTTCAACATTTTCAAATAATTATACAACTAAAAATGTGTTCAATTACCTTCTTCCCACGTTTTGGGAGGAATTCTTTTTCTTAGGATGAGCCCTAGACACGGAGTGGGTACCCTAAAACAACAAAATTAACATGAGATATTAGTACAGATAATAAATTAAACATAATTTTAAAAACCTAAAATGAAATGACTTGCATATTCCATCAAAACAATACATAAAAAGGGTTGTACAAAATATGATACCGTATAGCCTTGTAGGCCAAAATCGATCGTTGAGAGAGTGAAGACATCAATCTGGGACATTTCATCTCCTGTCAACACCTACAAACCAAAAATTAGACCAAGCATTAAAGACAGTTAGTATATCTTATATTTTTTTTAATTCAAAGTGTACTATTCTATTTTAACATGTTACAAAATTTATACCTCAGGCATCAAAGTTGCAGCTATAGTAACTGGGGGAGGAGTATGGGATACCGCTACTGCATCCTGAAATGCATATTATTTGTCTCAATTTAAATCGATGTATAAATGAAAATTCATTTATGTAATTATAAATTTAAAGTGATTGATAAATAAAATGCTATGAATTCAAATCAACACACTTGTGTCTCTCACTCATGGGCAAACACCATGTCCATCAACTCATCTATCAGCGCGAAATCCTTAGTCGTGCAGGCCTAACATCTACTCCCACAAATCGTGCACAGATGAGATGAGGATCCATCTGCACTGGTTGCATCATCTATCCCCAAGCATATCCCCGAGCAACTGACACACATATGCTGGATGGGTTCTCTGTCGCCACCTAATGGCTCATCATCCAATACAATAGGATGTGCTAATGACGTCCCATGCTAGATGATGGCACCAGTCAACATTGTGGCCGCCTAAAGAGTATGTAGCTCCATCAACTCTTTCGGCTCTACTGGGACAGCCTGGTGCACCTTGGGTTTGGGTGCTAGGGGGCGGCGACTCTCTGCGGGTAATCGCCTACGGGCTACAGGTCTATCTTGAGCAAAGCCACCACCTCTACCATGGAACTCTCTCATGTCAAAATAGTTTGGGCGCACATTGAGCATAAACTCACAATATACTTTTCTCAAAAAATATAATGGCACCTCATAATTATTACAGGGTGGATCATCAAAGACCATCCACCACCTCTGCCAAAAAAGATTTTTCATCTGCAAATTGGTACACCAATGTATGGGAAACCTCTTTGTATTAAGAGGTAATGACTGACCAGTTTTGGGATCAACAAAAAGGGCACATATTTGTTGTTTAGTAATATTTATATTTTTTACTCCATCGTATGATAGCCCATCGGCATAGAATTGACGACACCTATCCCTAAAGCTTTCCCATTTGGTAATTTGTGTGGAAACAACTATGGCACCACTAGCTAATGTTTCTAGGATAGTGGCGAGGGATTGATGATGCTCAAGTTCAGAAGTTTTCAATTTAACAATCAGTCTATTGATTTTAGATGCATTTTGTCCTAACTGATTAATTAATTGCTCCTGTGTTTCGAGTGTGCAGTCAAAAGGAGGAATTGGGGGTTGTTCTTGTGTGTTTTAAGGAGGTGCATTTGGTTGTTCTTGTGGGTTTTAGGAGGTGCATTTGGTTGTTCTTGTGGTTTTTCAGGAGGTGCATTGGTTGTTCTTGTTGTGGATTAGAAGAATCTGGTTTTTGAAACAAAAAATGAAAAAACCTAATCAAAATTAATGAAATTAAATTCAAAATGTAAAACAAATTGAACAAACAAGAAAGAAAGAAAAAAATAAACAAAAACTAACCTTGATCCATAGCTTGGAGGACAAATCTAGCACCTCGTTCGCGGTTTAGGAGAGGAAATGGAAAAAAAATGAAGTAAAAACACGCTATTCACGAGTAAATGAGACGCAGTTTTTTTTTTTTAACTTTTTTTAACAGGCACCGCGTACATGCTCTCGTTTTCCTAGGCGTAGCGCGTATGTGCTCATTTTCCTATGAGCAGCGTGTATGCTCTCGTTTTCCTAGGCGTAGCGCGTATGTGCTCATTTTCCTAAAGGCAGCGCGTACATGCTACCTTTTCTAGGCTCGGGAAGAACAAACCTAAGCGCATACGCGGGAATTTCAAATTTTAAAACCGCATACGTGCTGCTTGTTTTTCCATGTTTTTTTTGGGTGGTATCCACTTTTTTGACCACCATCTTTGTGCACATACCCAAGTAATTTTAGTCAAACATATGGTCTATAGAGATTCATTTTAGCTATCTTATATATAGGCCACAACTTTTCCAATTGGAATTGTCTACTAAATTTATATTTTATACCACTTTGGGTCTAATTACTATTTTTTTTTTTTAAGCAAAAACTCAATGTTTTAACAACTCCTACTCTTATAAATAATAATTTTTGAAATGTAAAAATTTCCTTTTATAGATCTATAAGTGAATTTTTCAAAATATATATCTTTTAATATTTTATTTAGTTTTTATATTTAATATTTTATTTTTATTGACAATAGGTCATCAATACTAAAATATAAGATTGAATATCTTGTAAAGGAAAACTACTAAAATTTATTTAAATTTTTTTTAAAATATAAATTCACTAGAGAAAAGAGTTTATTTCATGATGATATAATTATTTTATAATTTGGATAAATAATTAAGAAAAAAGTGGCATCAAATGGAAAGAGTTATATTTCATTACACACAACTTTTCAAATTTATTGAAAAATATATACACATAAAAAATAGTTTAAAATATATTTTTGCACTAAAGTATCAAGTTATCAATATACAAAAAAAAAAATTGAAGAAAAAAGGAAAAATTTACTATATAAAGTGTGATGCCTCGTGTAACTTCATTTTCAATATTTTATCAGCAACTAAATTACTGTTTACTTTATTAGAAAGTATATTCAAATAATTTTTTAATTTTTTTTTAAATTACAAACATAAAAAATACAAAAACAAATATTCCTTTATAAAAGTGTGACACAATTTAATGCTTTTACGAACAAGGATTTGTAAGGATATTTTATAATTATATTTTCTACCTCTCGAAAATAAATCAAAGATTTTTTTTTTCATATCTCTAAGGAAGGAACGGGAAATTGTAGGAGTTCTTGGATTCAAACAGGGTTTTCTTCCATGTACATAACAATATTTGGGACAACCTTTTCAAGAAGATTTCTAGAAAGGTAGCATTGTGGAAACATGAAGTCCCTTTATCACCCAATCAATACTTTTGGATGAAAAGAAGGTCTAGAAGTTAGAAGGGGGAAATGAGGGGGAAGAATGCCTAAATAAATGTACTAAAATATTGGGAGGGAACCATTCAAGGTAAAAAAGATTATGAAGAGAAATGGGAATACCATGTGGGTCATGAGGTGGTTTCTCAAGCTCAAGTCATCATTGAATGTGTATATTGACCCATGGATGTAATTTTTGGTACTTATAGTCACATGTTTTTCATATATATATATATATATATGAATTGAAGCCTAAATGAACCTAACCTCAAATTCTAAAAGTAAATTGTAATCCTAAGTTAAGCCTCACCCAAATGGAACTAAGTGTAACCCTACTTCTAACCATAATTGATATCTAAAAGAACTCTAACCTTGATTCGAATGTAATTATAATTGAATACTCATCCTTAGCTAAATTAAAATATAGCTCTAATTGAACCCTATCCCTAGCCAAGTATTCAAAACCTAAACTACCTTGTCAAAAAAAAAATTGTACATATGTTTGATAATCCTACTTTCCCAAACACTATATGCATAAATTAAAATTGAATGAACTTTTCTTAAATTGAGCATATGAAAAAATAATTAAATATAATTCTAGTATGAAAATTTTAATTCCTTTAAAGATTGGTATCCTCTAATAAGAAACTCATAGTACAAGAAGACAACTATTTGTAAGATCATTGTCAAGATACGAATATCAAATATTATTTTTTTTAATAATTAATTAATCTAAAATCAATTACTAAATTTATCACTTTACATTAAATTATTATAAAAGATTCATTTATTTTCCTTTGAATATTCAATAAAATTAATAATTTATATCAATAATTAAAATTTATAAATTTAAAATTATAAAAGCCACATATTCAGTTAAAAACAAAAGGCACAATTCTTTCATGTATTTGTCTTGTCATAACATTTCATTCATTCTTGATAGTTGATCTCTTCACTTACACTAGTCCACCCAATTATAGTCAATAGGAGTAACTAGCTAAGGACAAAGTTCTGTGTGTAGTTTATTGTATTTAACCTTCATTGTAAAAAAAAATTAAAAATGTTTTGAGCAGTTAGTTATTATATGATTTTTAATTTTATTTATTTATATATATATGAAGTCAATGAAAAATAAAAAAGTCATATGACTTTTTTTTTCATAGATAAGAAATCACATATAAAACTAATGAAAAATTAAAAATATATATAATATAAAAATTAAAAATTAAAAAGTCTATGAAAAAGAAAAGTCATATATATAACTTTTTTATGTTTTCATTGACTTCGATTTTTCACACACACACACACACACACACACATATATATATAAAATTGATGTAATCTTTTAACTCATTTTTTCTAATTCTATAAAACTAAATTCAAAAATAAAAATAAAAGCTCAACTCTCTTCCATAAAACTCCATCCTAATTTATCTTAAAAAACAATACCAATGGTTAAACTACATTGACAAAAAATAAAAAATTATAGAATACTTAAGCCAAAGATGTATTACACTATGAACCAAAAGAATAAATAAATAAAAACACAATTACCATAATTCCTTATAATGAAATCTTGAAATATACCATGATTGACTACAAATACATTGACCTCAAAAATACAAAATTTTGAAATTTCCAAATTTCATCCTCAAGAAGGATTCTTGTACACAAGATTTATAATAAATATAAGAAACTTGGATCACCACAAAAGCAGCAGCAAAGCAACGGACAGCAACAACACAACACAGTAGACCTCCATAACAAACAAAATTAACATTATAAACTATTCCAAGACAATTAAACAAATTAACCATTAAACCATTTTTATCTCTCAAAAAAATATTGGTATTTCATTATAAAAACTTTTTTAAAAAATACATTACAATTAGATATTAAGAATCAACCCTAATATCTTTTATGAATTTTTTTATAACTAAACCCTTGTAAGCCACTTAGAGTGGAGCCAGTAAAAAGGCCTTAAAAAAAGAAAAAAAAAGAAAAATTTATTATGTCCATTGACAATATATCACAAAAAATATTGAGAAAATAAATAAAGGTTCCCTTTCATTTCATGGAGGAAGCTTTCTTAAAAAATCATTGATATTGAAGAGTATTTTAAAGTTGATAGTCCAATGAATTTTATAATGCAGCTTAAGTTGAAAAGTTTAAGTTTTAAAAAAAATTCAGAATTTGGTAGTCTTCATCTTATGCTTAAAAAATTGAGCTCCAAAATTTAAGAAGTTGCTGGTTTCATGAATTTTATAATTTTGGATAATTAATTCAACGGAGTATATACAAATATAATCAATTCAATTCAAGATATTGGTGGTTTTTTTAAAAAAATTATTGTAATTTTTTTAAAATAACATCATAGTTAATCAAGGGATTTTTGGTTTATTGATGATTTCAAATGATCCATCATATAGATTGGATACTCCTTACTCTTTGACTTTTAACCTAAATCTATTGCTATCATATCAGATAGCTAAAAGATTATATAAATTTGATAGAAAACCTTTTCAAATCATTTTTTTTATAAAAACATGTAATCATAAATAATATCGACATCTGAACTTGAAACCTCTTTTAACCAAACAGCTACATACAGAAGAATCCAATCTATCAAATAAAATTAGAATACTACAATTTTTTTAAAAATAACCAACAACAATTTTAAGGTAAATATTTTACAAACCAGTCTCCCCCATCCCGAGTTCGTTTGTTCTGCCTGCTGTGCATTTTGCACAGGTTGTGCATTCTAATGTGAATAGTTTTTTGGTATAGTACCAAATCTAGCTGGGTATATCAAATTTAGAGCTACATCAAATTGTGTATCTATTCAAATATATATCTATGTACAATTATTTATATTTATATTTATATTTCCACATTTAATTATTGTAAATAACAAGAAAACAAATGCATAGCTATCATTACTAGTGTATGTTTATTTATTTTATGTGTATGTTTTATTTAAGATTTGCCTAGATTACACTTGAAAAAAACATTATTTTACTTTATATTTTGTTGAACAATTTCAATCTTACACCCCTTAGGGTTGTATCTTTTAACTTGAGGGTATGCTAGATTTGACATTGTTTTGAGTATGATTAATTTTCAGATTTTCTTAGTTGAGATTAATTTATGCTTATTATATGTTGATTGTGCTAAATACACTTACATAGTGATATACATCTTACAATTGATTTAGAAATTTTCTTATGGATGTAGAGGAATATGAACTTCTTTTATAATCGTTACTTGGTATATGTGAGGATAGGGTTTTATTTCTTGATGCTATATTTATTGTATCATATGATGTCAATACAAAAGTATTTTGCAATCACTTAGCACTCATACATACATATGTTAGACAACTTAATTCGACAAATGAAACTTAAAAAATTGGCAATGTTCGATATCAATGGTGCCTCTGGTTCACATTTATGGATAATGGTGTCATTCTTTGAAATATTATATCTATAGCCTAATACAACTACAACAATGATGTATGTGGCATCATCCCTTTAAAACATTGAGGAGTGATAAGGAACATCCTTATGATAAAATCCAAGCCACAAGATATCCCCCTTGTATCAACAAGTAGAAAGATAAATTTAATGAGCCAAAAGACACTCGTATAAACATAGAAAATATCAAATAAGATTATGGGATGCATGAAATTTGATTTGGTTAATGTTTACTAATTTATGGAAACATCCTATTATTAATTTTGACATGGGACAAGGGTGATGTAATCATAAAATTGGGGATTAGGTTATTTAGAAACACAAGCAATGATCAAGGTGATCAATTACTTCTTTTGATTCCCTTCATGGTTATCAACCATAGAGGAACCATCTAGGACAAGAACCTAAGAAAGGGTTGTGTACCCAGTATACAATTCACATATAACCCTAGATATATAAAAATAAATATATTTTACTCTTTGATCTCATTTTGAAGATGGGTATGTAGGCAATATGGGGAATCAAGAAAATTCCTAATACTTGGGAATTTGGGGATGGGCTTAGGAGTGTTAATTAAAGAACAAGACAACTTTGATCAATAATGATAAACTCAATAAATTTATTTGATTAATGTGAAAGGAAAAGTAAATACATGAGGAAAGATAAAATATATTCAAGCTATACTTGGAGGATTCTAGATGGATCGCTTGACTCCTTAAGGCTTTAGGCCAAATTCTCAAGCGGAGCTTTTGTATTTTAGATTGTATACTTCTAATGATGGCAACCTTAGTGCACTTCCAAAGGAGAACTTTCAAACCCAATAAAGGGAAAAACCACAGTGTGAAACCCTGCCCACAATCAGATAATACTTATGCAGTAGTATATAAAATTATTACAATGGGGATTGCACTTACAATAAGGCCAACCGCCTAGAGCTCACTACTCATCACAAAAACAAGTCTCATTGACTTACATAAACATCGAACTACAATCCAGAGAAATGAACTGTGAAGATAGCATCTCATAATGCTTGATATAGTTTTGGTTAAGCACAGATGTCTGCCCTACAACACTAAAACCTTCACACCCTTCGTTGAATGATATATCTTTGTTTACACAATTACCTATCTCTGATAATGTAGACATAACCATACCGACATCTAAATTACATGAATAAGTCGCCTATAAATACAGATCATCAACCTTGATAATAGGGTCGCCTAATGAAATGTAAACATGAACAAAGAATTGAGAAGGTTGAGCAGTCTATGGAGGAGATCAAGAATAACCTCAAGAATATGGTTGACATAAGCAAGGAGGCCATGAATAATAATATGGAGGGGCTGGAAAAGATCAATGCCATGGTAGCGGAGTACAAATCCAATCCTATTGACAGTGATCCTAATGACAGTAACAGAAAGAAAGATCTAGTGGTGAAGAATTTGTTGTTGGCGGCAATAAAAATACGGGCCCTACTTCCAGGACCAAAAGCATGAGCAACAATAAGGGTACCTCTAGGTTCATTATGGAGGAATTGGAGGAAACAAACAAGGTTACTATCCAGAAGAACAAGGAGTTGGTGCACTCACTTAATTGAGTGTTTGTTTGTGTTTTGTTTTGTTGCATGTTGTTTCTTTTTGCTTTTGTGTTCGGTCTGGGATGCTCCCCTATTTTGCTATTGGTTTCGGTTTGGTTGGCTGATGACCAGGTTCTCTAAAACTCTTGGTTTCAGGTCCATGTAAAACCCATTTATCTTTATCGAAAAAAGGGTCGGCTAAACCCTAAACCCATAAACCATAATTACAAAAATTGCATCACATGATACCACCGGACTAATATTATGATTTACATTACATAGCATGGACCTAATTCAAACTCCCAAACAATTATATCAGCCAAAAATTCTGCTAAGACCTATATCAACACGTTCCACCAACTGGTAGAAACCCTCGGTGCAATAACACAAAATAACCAACTGGATCCAAATAGGACCACCAAATCATCACGCCAGCCAATGTGATGCCACCAAACAATTAGGACACGATCAAGAACACCTTCAGCACGTTAGGAACCATTTCTATAAGTCAGACCAAAATCAGTTAACCAAATCATCGAATATCACCAACTGGTACTAGGAAATACCAACCGGTAATCCAAAACATAAGCAATAGCTTCTAGAGCACCAAATCATGAACCAACTAAATGTGACAAGCATATAACCCACCTGAATAACCATCCAAAACTGAAACAACCAATCTAATCATACCAGATCAAAATCAGGCCAAAACCAAGTCCAACTGAGATAGCAATAACCAACCGGGAAAGAACCATATCCAACTGGAGCACAGTGTTGACGTCAGTGATGACACATAAATCATTTCCGCATATTGCCAACAATGGTCTAGATAGTCCGTTGCAATATCAAAACTAGGTTTTCTCTCCACATATACACAACAAGAAATCCCAATCACTTACTTCATTTTGTTCATTCATCTCATTTCATCCATTTATCTTAGAGACTCCAATTCATTCATTCCCCCTTCATCATCCTTATCCTTTTTGCACCCTTTTATCCTTAATCCTCTAGTCCTCTAATCCATTTTGAGAGCACACCCGTGCTCTTAGAACCTGCATGTCCTCTCGAGCGGGTATAGCACTACCTCCTCATCATCCTTCCTCTTCTCACCTATGACTGGGGTATCATGGTACTAGTCCTTATCATTTCCATCCACTATGTTTTATTCTTCTATGATGCTATATCAAAGAGGGGCAAAATGTAGATGTCTAAAATTAATTAAATTAATATTTAATTAATTTAATTATGTTGATCCCCTTCCTCTTAAGGTTAATTAAATTGAATTTAATTAATCTTATCACTATAGTCTCATAATTAATTTATCAAAAGTAATTATTCCCCATTCTTCTAAAGTTATCTCAATCAGTATTTCTTCTAAATATTTATTAGTTAATTAACTTCAAATCACTTTCTCTAATCTTCATCTAGCCTAATTAATTTTTCCATAAGAATGCTTATCATTATCCTTCAATTTTATATTCCCCCACTCATTCTCTCTCCTCATGTCACAGGCTCCTAACTTTCCCACTTGCATCCTAATCCTTCATTAAGCCACTTAATCAATCTCCCTAATCATTTGCACATCTCTAACCACCTTGATTAGGGATGAGTAAACTCTTTGTCATAAATGGCTTTCCCATCTCATCCTCCATTATTAAATGCTACACACTTTGATCCTTTCAAGGAAATTCAAATTCTTTGAATCTCCCCATGCCTCCTCTTCCCAAGGAATTTTTAATTCCTTTTCCCGTTTATTCTCCCCACACATCTCTTATTTTGAAATTTTGAATTCCTCTCCCCTTCCCCCAAGGAATTTTATATTCCTTTTCTCTTCCCAATGTACTTGGTGAACTCTTCTCCATGCACCTTGAGAGGTGTGGAGACAAGAAATGCCTTTATGGCATATCTCTTGAATCTCCCACCTTGTCCTCTCAATCCTCTCCCACACTTTCTTTCAATCTCAACCCTTCATTCCAAATCAATCCTACCCCTCCATTTTGGCCTCCTCCAATCTATAAATTGGAGTCTCCTCTCCTCACAAATCACCCACTTTCATCATGTTCTTATGTGTGTAGGGGAAAAATTGAGACTAAGTATGGAAACCCTAATCACACTCTCATACACACTCATGGAATACGAAAGAGCCTAGGGAGGTAACGCACGTTGGCTACTTCTTATGAGAAAGAGAGAGTCGTGGATTACCTCTTAGGTTTTATATTCCTTTGTTGTAAATGAGAGAGAGGAATGATGCAAAATGCAATCTAACCTAGAAAGCAAGTAAGAAAGAAAACCCTAATCTAAGAATGTAGATCAAAGAACAACTAATACACTCCTGAAAAGTATAAATCAGAAGGCAAAATCAGAGGTGCACGTGTCTAAAATTTGAGCAGGAATGTCTGGGACCGGGGTGCCACACCATTGTCCTGATTCTGCAATTATGGAGCTGCAACTTACAGGAGGGATTTTGAGACCTAAAAAGTGTTGTTCTGCCAAGTCCCCCGATAGAGGGCAGGACCATGGTGTCATGCCCCTATCCTTGGGGCTTTTTCCAAAATCTACAACCTAGAACTATCCATGTGTTCTCTTCCGGTCCTGAAACTTCCAGCGACGCTCGGATCCGAACCTGTACCTGAAGCTGAAAAGAGGGCTTGGGGTGGCTATATAGGCTTTTGCCTTAGTCAAACCCCCATGTTGGTGATTTCCACCTCTAGGAATAGTTGATAATGTACTAAAAATGTGTGTGCAAGAACCTTGTGTGTGTGCAAGATCCTAAGAATGAAAGTAAACAACCTAGAGCAACCCTAAAGAGTAAACCCTAATTGCTTATAATTGACAAAGTAAATGCTCTAAATCCACAATGAAAAGTGATCTAAAGTATGAATGTGAATCAAAATGAAGCTTATGCAAAGACATGAAAACAACATGAAACCATACCCAACCCCAAGGGAGAGGTACAAGCCAATCATCAATCGGTGATCTCCTATTGTTCTTCTACATCTTCAAAAGCCCCCAATTGATAAAATGATGCTTGATGAATTTTTGATGGATGAATGTTGAATGTTGTTGAAGACTTCAAAGATCTACTCTTTCACTGCAAAGAAGGCTCTAATGCTCCAAAAACATGCCCTTAGATTCTTAGAAGAAGACCCCTTCAAATGAAGAAAGAGAGCTCTTAAGTATGAAACCCTAGATCTTAATTTCATGTTTAGGTTGACCTAGGATTTGAATTTCATGTTGATATTTTGGGGTTAAGCATTATTATATCATAGAATTGTGCTCCCAAAATTTTGGGGAAAAAGTGGCGGACCATGTGCATTCTCACCACAGTCTGACCAACTTTTCACCAAATTATCGAGGCCATTAGATATGATGATATTAGAGCGCATCCCAAAGTTATAGCTAATTTCTAGATGTTTTGATATGCAAAATCAGGCCTAAATGGTCAACATAAGACATGATTAGGGTTTATGATTAAATGATACATTGGAGGAATAAGATGAAAAGGGGCACGCTTAGGGTAAAGGGCCCAACTTTATAATATGTAAAGTGATGAAACATGACCTTAGATTTAATTAAACTAATTAATTAAATGCTTGAAGGAGAATTAGAAATGCAAGATGCAAGACACACTAAGGCGGCTGCTAACCTAAGTGCGAAATTGTACCACCCTAGCAAGGGTGTACAATTTAAGACACTGCATTATACTGTATAATTGATCCCTTAATCCACTTTTATCATATTATTATGATGTCTATTTGATCCCTTAATCCACTTCCATCATATTCTTATGCTATCCATTTTATCCCTTAATCCACTCTTAAGTTGTTCATTTGAGATCCAAAATCATCCATGGCACCCTCATAATGCCAAAATCTTACCATAGCCAATCCATGTTCATCATAAAATCTAATTTAATCTTGTTGTGTAGTGGAGAGAAATCCACAATCCGCCATCAAAGGAGCAAATCAAATCAAGTGGAGCTAGGGCGCATCTTCCACTTCATAAAGCTCAATCAAAGGAAGAGTAGAAGCTAAGGTGTACTGGTTTGTTTGTGCATTTAAATGCTTTAATTTTGTTTTATTTGATTTTTTCACTAACCATTAGGCTTTATATTTTCCCCTCTTCACTACTTTTTAGGTTGTTTCAGAGCCTCTAAAGTGTCAAAATTGACTTTGAAACTTGCATCACAACTTTCAAAAACGAAGACTTTAATATCTTTAAATCTAGTCATGATCTTGCAATGAAAATTTACTGGCATGCTTATCTAGCCAATCCAAAGCTTTGGGGAAAATTTCGAGCCAATTCGTGCTCAAACAAAAACTTACTATAAATAGTAACCTTATGTAAATGCAAGGTTGAGACACCATTTTTCCCAGCTCAATAGTGGTTGTGTTTTTGCAAGACCAACCAATTGGTCCAAAATCATGGAAAAAACTCATAAAGTGGACTTTAATGAGTTAAAATCACATGTCGAATACAATTTAGTGAAGCCTATAGTCTTTAAAGCTTCTTATGTGTATTGAATGCTAAAGTGTGTTACCTTGAATATACCTCAAATGTTCTTCATTTCTTTCTAGTGATACTCATGAGAAAATGAGATAATCCCAATAGAAAAGGTGATATTAGGATGTGTATGTCAAATAAAAGAGACTACCCACCAAATATCTTTCAAAGTAGCATTAACACTAGGTGTGATACAAGTGGCAACCAATGTGACATCTAATTGAAATGGTGTAGCAGCTAACTTAAAATCAACCATGTTGAAATGATGAAGTAGATCAATGTCATACTTTTTTAGATGAATATAGATACCTCAAAAGACTAAATAACCCATGGAACAAGAAATAAGTGTAGAAGCCCTAGATCAATCATGTCAAAGTGCTTCATCAATGAATATTATAAATCCTAAAGCATGGTAGAAATCTTGATGAGAATCAAATTATCTATGTATAAGATTGGTATCAAAATATCAACTCCATATCTTTGAATATACATTGTGTGATTAGAGTGGAAACATGTGAAACTAGATGTAAGTAAGAAAGTTACCATCTATCTTCTCATACCAATGTCTAGCGACTTGTTTCAGATCATACAAAGAACATTGTAGCTTGCAAACAAGAGAAGGAACTTAATGAAAATCTTGGAAGATGATCCATGTAGATATCCTCATCAAGATGACCATGTAAGAATACACTCTTCGCATACATTTAGTAAATAGGTCAACCCTAAGATGCAACTAGAGGAAGGACAAGGTGAATAGAGTCTATCTTGGCTACATGGGTAAATTTATTGGATTAGCCAATAACTTCAACCTAAAATCATTAGAAATAATATGTGTCTTGTATCACTCAATAGAACCATCTACTACATACTTGATGTGATACACCCACTTACATTGAACCATCTTTCTCTCTAGAGGAATAAAAAGCAAATCCCATGCATAGTTCTTCACCAATGAAGAATTATTCTCATCAATAACATGATCCAACTATATAATACCAAAATCATCTAAAAAACTCTAAAAATTATTAGATATAGCATGACTGAGAAGATTATTACCAAAATATTAGGATTGATTGTGACGAGAAGCCATAGGATCACCAACTAGAGATCTAGCCTCTTAAATAGTATTATAGTTCCACCTAGGTAAAACAACAGTGGGAGGAGGTGGAAGTGGTGGTATAGGAGGTGGGGATAATAAACCACCATTTGAAGTATCCTCCAACTCATAGGTATCCTCATGAGATAATGAAGACATAAAAAGTAGTGGGGAAGAAGAAAAGATCAAATCCAACAGTAAGAAAGAGTCATCAAATTGGACATCTCTACGAAAGTAGACATCTCTTATGGTAGGATCAAATAATTGATAAGCCTTTACATCCTCACAACAGGCAACAAAAATGAATGGATGACTCTTCTACTCCATTTTCATATGCCAACCATCTAATATGAACTCCCAAAACTCGTTGCCAAATATATTCAAGAAGGAAACATCAGGCTTGATATTAGGCCAAGCCTCTTCTAGAGTGATATTTAGAATTGCCTTATGGGTAATGCAATTATGAATAAAGTTAGCACAATTGATTATATCAACCCAAAAATACTAAGCCATGGACCAAGACAAAATAATAGAATTGGTCATCTCCTTAGGTGATCCATTCTTGCATTTGACAACACTATTCTATTAATGAGTATCATGAATCAAAATTGATGATGAATATCATGCTCCGTGAAATAGTCATAAAATATCTAGTGAAATAGTGATAAAATATCTATTTTTCATATTTCTCCCATTATCTATGTGTAGCTACCAAATAGAAGAACTGGTTTTCTTCTCTATGAACACCCTAAATAACCTAAAAGTGGAAAAGACATCACTCTTGTACTTGAGAAAGTACACCTGTGTGTGACTAGAGTAGTCATAAATGAAGGTAAGAATATACTTGGCTCCTAAACAACAAGTGAGAAAGGACATAAGATCATTATGCACCAACTCCAATGAGATAGAATCATGGTGGGCCTTATCTTTAGGAAAGGGCTCATAATGATGTTTGTTAGGAACACAACCTCCACAAATGTACTATGTACATGAAACCTTAGGAATACTAAGTATCATCTCCTATGTACTAAATTATTGTAGATACCTAAAGTTTACATGGCCAAAATGTCCATGCTAAAGTTTACTCAACGAATCCACATGGTCAATGTGCAATGAACCACTAAATGAGTCAAAATCGTGAAACCTTTATAATCGAGGCTCATTTTTAGCCCTACTCAAATTAATAACTATCTCTAGATGATGGAGATCATGAATGATAATATCATTAGGCAAAAAATTAATGCTTATCTCCCAATGTGACAACTTTGGTAAACAAAGAGAAGATTTATATGAATCTTAGAAACAAGGATCATAACATTCTCAATGTAACAAGCAATCATTTGTGAAGTCCTTGACCCTAAAAATTAAATATGTGAAGAGTTACCTATTGCAATGTGGGAAATACTACTATTAGAAAGAGGCTTAAGTAGATCAAATGAATGAGTCGTGTGATGTAAGTTTTCAAAGTATACAATTTATTTATGTTCTAAATAGAAATCTTATATTGAAAGTGAATGACCCTTGCATGCACCGGTAGACAAATACATTGAGGGTGAGATGGTAATTCATTGCATGACCTTCTCTAATGCCTTTTGTAGACATTGAAAATTGTCCTAAGTCTTCGATGACACTTTTCACTAACTTTTCATCTAAACTGATTAAATAATTATTATTAATTAATTAGTACTAATTTTTTTCTACTAGTTTCCTTATTCTTAAATAATTATAAACCATTAATTAAATAATTTTGATTATTTAACCAGTATTCATCATTATCTCTTTCTAGTCAATTAATCTTGATCTTAATCACCTAATCCTAACTATTCATCTCTGATAAAATAATCCACTTAATTATTTGAGCTAATTTTCTTCTAAGCTAATTATTCTTCCATGATTAAATAATTATTTGTTTATTTATTTAATTACCATGTGTGGATGAAATATATAAATTTTATTTATTTATTTATGACCCCACTTAACTCTTCCACTTTCCAATTTTCATTCCCAAATATCTCTTCCACTTTCCAATTTTCATTCCCAAATATCTCTTCCACTTGCTAATTTTCCTCTCACTTAACTCTTCCACCTTTTCATTCATCACTCTTTCATTCCTCCACTTTTGAAAAGGTAGCTTTTGATGAAAATAAATACTTTAATTCATTTTCTCTCCACTTAACTAATCCTCGCAATGAGGCCTAGTATTTGACGGCCACCTCTACTTGTCATATGGATTTTTTATTATGGTTTAGTATTTCAATGCCTTTCATTTGACGTTTTAAGAAAATAATTAACTGTCAAAAAATATAAATGCAAAAGATTGAACACATTCTTAAAAAATGAAAATCATTGTCCTCTTTTTATTCATTTCACATCTGGATATGTGATATGCATATATAAAAAGAATATAAACAATTTAAAAACAATGATAAATTAGTAATATATGTAAAAATCTTAAATTTACTAAGTTTCTAAATTTATGAAGAATGAATGTTTTCTAAAAATTATATTCTATTATTTTAATTATAACAAGTTTCTAAGTTCATTTGAAAAAATAGAAATATCCTAAAATTTATATTAAAATATTATAAAATTAGAAACAGCTATATCTTTCCACTTCAAAATATTCTAAACAAATTTACATTTTTATAATAAACATTCTAAACTAATATATATGAATATTATAAATTATAATATTATATGATATATATTACTTACTATAATTTTTTACAGTTTATTAAAAAATTTAAGTGTCATATATACGATTTTAGAAAAAAATAATATGTCAATGCATACGGTCCGATATTTTTTTAAGTTGTCAAATTTGGTTCAAAAGTGAAAAACGGCCATCTAGCCTGTCAAATTCCAAGCCTGCTCACAATCAATCTTATCCATTCATTTTATAAATTTCAAATCAATCTTAGCCACTGATAAAAATTCAAATCTTCCATTTAAACCAATCAAATCCTTATTTTTGATAACCATGCCTTTGATGTCTTTATTTTGTCAAATCATCAACTCGCTTTCGAATTTGCTTTGTGCACACATAATTCTTGAGAGCCATAATATAAGAAGATTAAGAAGAACAATGGAGGTCATGGATTTGATGCTAGGTATTGTTGGCATATGTGCATAATATGTTGACATGATGATATTGTGTTGGCATTGATGTCAATATGCTGAAAGAGAACCGATAATATGCTGAAGAGTGAACCGGTAACATGATGAAGAGTGAACAGGATTATTGAAGTTAAGCAACTGACAAAGAGAACCAATATGATGTTGTGAACCAGCATATGTGAAAAAGTGAAGTGCTATGCTTGTCCAAGTGAACCGGTATGATGTTGTGAACCGGAACCAGTATGTCAGAACGAGAATCGGTATATGGAATGTTTTGTATCAAGGGTTCATATGGCATGACTACCAGTTGGTAGTCTCATCTTCAGGGTTTCTGGTTGAAGTGTTTCAAGCCAGTGTGTTTCAACCGATGGCATTGTGTGATGAGTTAGCATTGTAATGGAGATCAAATCGTGTTGCCACGTCAGCCTCGTGCATGTGAAGGATCTTGCATGAAGGAGATTGATCCTATCTACCTCAGGAATGTGTGAAGTCTCTGCAAATGGTGGAGAACACGTGATGGGTTATCACCTCCAAGAAGCGGTAGAGAACGAATGATGGAGAATGTCTTGAGATCTGTTCAAGACCGTTGTATTCAAATGCAAAGTGTTCAATGGTCAGGATTGAACTGACTGAATCACTCAACCTAAATGTTTAGGGTTTAGGGTTTATGTTACCGACCTATCTATTTCCTATAAGGTTGATGTTTTGTTTCATGTTGAAGTTGTTGGCAAATGTTGTGTGTGTATCTAAGTGCAAAGATATGTGATTCTTGCCAGACCAAAAGAGGGTAGATACTTGCAGAGTGTGTATGCAGAAGAAAGGAACTAAAGTGGGTTTGCATTGGCATTGAGTGCTATTATCAGATCATTGTAATACCTGTTGATCTCTAGTCACTTCAATAGTTGGAAAATCCCTTAACAGGGTAGCTTTAACCATCTTGCTATAGATCTTTTAATAGGGTGACTCAAAGCCATTGAGTTCATAAAATCCTCTAACAAGGTAGCCTCTAACAGGGTTTAACCCTTAACTGGGTATTCTAGCCATCCCTTAACCGTGTGATCCCTAACAGGATCGGTTCCTAACAGAACCTGTTGTAATAGTCTTTAACCGGACTAGGCTCCTAATAGAGCGGACTTCTAAAGAGTTCAAAAATAGCTTGTGGGTATTCATCCCCACCGTGGTTTTTCCCAGTTGGGTTTCCACGTGAAAAATATGTGTGTCATGTGTGATGCCTCTTTCATGTGATGTTTTGTTATTTCTTGTTTAGTGGTAAATCATTGTATCTCTGATGATAGATTATTTGTTTATGCATAAAGACAAAGTGGAAATGAGGGAGTAGGTTATATGGAAAGCTAAAAAGATTGACCGGTTCATGTCTTTCATAGTTGCATTGTGTTTAACCGGTAGTAATCTGGTTTGGACCGGTGTTAGGGATTGCCAGTGGTTTACAGTTTGCAATCAAACCGGTTCAGGAAAAAAATTTATGCCTGTATTGATTCAACCCCCCCCTCTCAGTACCGGTTTGGTACTCACTATTCATCATTGAGTTATCAATTGGTATCAGAGCGCCCTCCAGGTCCTCTGTGTTGTAAACTTAAACGCTTGAGGGAAAGATCCTATTGTAATGATGAAGAGGGAAGGTCCAAAGTTCAACAGAGACAACTTTAAAATATGGAAAGACGGAATGAAGATATACATCAAAAGCATGGGTGCTCAGCACTGGAGCTATGTTGAAAATGCCTATGCTATTCCTACTGCTACTCTCACCGATGATCAAAAGAGAGAGATCCAGGAGAATGGTAAAGTCATGAAAGCCCTAATCGACAGCTTATCTAACATTGAGTTTATCGATGTCTAGGATAAAGAAAATCCCAAAGAAGTATGGGATACTCTTGAGAATATCTATGGTAGTGATGAGCATGTAAAACAAGCTAAGGAAGAAATCCTTAGAGGGAAGTTTGAAGACATGCGGATGGTTGAAGGTGAGACCATTCAACAATATGGAATAAGAATCAAGACTATTGTTGGAGACATCAAGAGTGCAGGAGGGAAAATGGAAGATTCTACTATTATTAGTAAAGTCCTGAGGTCCTTATTACCGGTCTATGCAATAAGGGTTGCTGCTATTCAAGAGTAGAGATCAATAGACAAGACTAAGGTATCCCTAGACTCCACCATTGCAAAATTAACAGCCTATGAGCTGAATAGTTTTTATGGCAGTGTTCAGAAGACTGAATCAGTTTCTAGAGCATCTGCTGCACCATCTAGAAAAGGCAAAGAAGCTAGTATGAGTGGCGAACCAAGACAGAGCAGAGAAATGGATGATGAGGAGATCCTGATGGAATTGGAAGCTCTTCTTGCCAAGAGACTTCCTAAGGGAACCGGTAAATACAGAGGTAAGCTTCCTTTGAAATGCTTCTCTTGTAACAGGATAGGACACATTGCTATAAACTGTCCTAATGGTGATAGAAAGGACAAACTGGAAAGGTTCAAGAAATTCAAAGGAGGAAACCGGAGAAACTATTTTATAGCAGTTGATGAAGGTGTCACAGATGAGGAATCAGAAGATGAAGAAAATGAAGATATTGTGTTTGTTGCAGTTAAGGAGGATGTGTCAGACAAGAAGGCTCTTGTCTCTCGCTTTGATAATTCCAATGAGTGGATTATTGACAGTGGTTGTTCTCACCGTATGACTGGTGACCGGAGCAAGTTTATATCTCTGGAAGAGTATGATGGTGGTGTGGTTCGTTTTGGTAATGATGCACCATGTATGGTCAAAGGCAGAGGGTCCATCTATCTAAATGGAAAGAGCAGTGCTGACAATATGTATTGGGTGGAAGGTCTCAGACACAATCTATTGAGTGTTGCCCAGCTAAATGACAGTGGACTCACTCTGGAATTCAAAAATGGAGTGTGCAAAATCAAAGGAAAGAATGGTGAACTGATGGTCACTAGTATGCAGACCAAAGGTAACTTATTTTAGTTGAATGCAAATATAAGTACATGTCTTATGGCTAAGTTTGATGATAGCTGGATATGGCATAGGAGACTCTGCCATGTAAACTTTCATAACATAGTAAAGGCTAGTAAGATCAAGGCAGTTAGAGGACTGTCGATGTTGAGCAAACTGGAAAATCATTTGTGCAAAGAATGTCAGTTGGGGAAAATGTCTTTCTCAACCTTCAAAGGTAAATCTTTCACTGCTGACAACTTACTTGATCTTGTGCATACTGATTTGTGTGGTCCTATGAAAACTAGGAGTGTGCAGGGAGATAGGTATTTTATGATTCTTACAGATGATTGCTCAAGAATGATGTGGGTCACAATCTTGAAGGACAAGTCTGAAGCCTTTGGAAAGTTCAAAGCCTTCAGAGCACTGGTAGAAAAGGAAAGTTGTAGAAGAATCAAATGCCTTAGAACTGATCAAGGAGGGGAATTCACTTCCGATGAATTCAACAAATATTGTGAAGAAAATGGCATCAAGAGGCAACTGTCTTCCTCCCAGACTCCACAGCAGAATGGCCTAGCAGAGAGAAACAATCGGACTATGGTTGAAGCAGCTAGAACTGTGTTGATCCAAGGAAAGGTTGCTCACACCTTTTGGAGAGAAGCGGTGAGCACTGCAGTCTACACAATGAACCGGGTACTCATCAAGAAAGGAAAGGATAAGACTCCTTATGAGTACTGGACTGGTAAGACACCAGTGGTAAGCTACTTCAGAGTGTTTGGTAGTAAATGTTATATCAAGAGGAGTGAACATCAGAGCAAGTTTGATGCTAAATGTGACGAGGGAATATTCCTAGGGTATTCAACTAAGAGCAAAGCTCTCAAATGTTTCAACAATAGAACTTGGAGAATTGTTGAAAGCATCAATGTTAGGGTTGATGAAAACTCTGAGAAATCAGAGGAAACTGACAAAGAGCATGTAGGAGATGAACCGGTAGTAACCATCTGGGAACCGGTTACAAATCAGCCCAATACCAGCAATTGTGCTCCTACACCGGTAGATGCTGATGAAGATGAGGATGATGAAGAAAAGCAAGAGGAAGTTGTTAAGAACATACCTAGGTATGTCAAACTCAATCATGATCCAAAGCAGATCATAGGAGACAAAGATGCAGGAATTCTTACAAGAAGAAAGGTCAGAGAAATCTCATGTATGATCTCTGAATTTGAGCCTAAATCATTCAAAGAGGCACATAAAGATGAAGACTAGATCAAGACAATGGAGGAGGAACTTGACCAGACAGAGAAGAATGGTACATGGTCTTTGGTACCTAGACCGGAGCATAAAAATTTCATTGGAACCAAATGGGTCTTCAGAAATAAGTTGAATGAGGATGGCACAGTGGTAAGGAACAAAGCCAGACTAGTATGTAATGGATATGCCCAAGAAGAAGGAGAAGAGTATGGAGAAACCTTTGCTCCAGTAGCAAGATTGAAAGCAGTTCATATGCTTCTTGCATATGCAACTTTTAAAGGATTCAAGGTATACCAAATGGATGTAAAATATGCATTTTTAAATGGAATACTTGAAGAGGAGGTGTATATAGAGCAACCAGATGGGTTTGCCCTATCAGAAGATAGTGACATGGTGTGTAGGCTACATAAAGCCTTATATGGACTAAAGCAGGCACCAAGAGCATGGTATGAACGCTTGCATTCCCATCTTGTGAAGATTGGATTTGAAAGAACAAGTGAAGATAGTAATATCTACTTGAAATCGGAAGGAGATTGGATTTTGATCTGCGAAGTATTTGTTGATGACATAATCTTTGGTGGAGATGACAAGATGAGTCATGACTTTGCTGATGAGATGAAAAAGGAGTTTGAAATGTCACTCATAGGGGAGATTAAGTTCTTCATCGGACTGCAGATTTGGCAAATGAAAAATGGAATCTTTATTACTCAGTCCAAGTATGTCAAAGAGGTGTTGAAGACCTTTGGCATGGAAGACACTAAACCGGTTGGTACACCAATGGTGACCAGTTGTAAACTATCAAAAGAGGATGACTCGGCATTGGTAAATGAGAAGGAATATCGATAAATGATTGGTAAGTTGCATTATGTAGTGCATAGTAGACCAGACATTGCACATGCAGTGGGTATTACCGCTCGGTTTCAAAAAAGCCCAAGAGAATCTCACCTGGTAGCAGTCAAGCGGATTCTTAGATATCTGAAGGGAACTATTGACTATGGATTATGGTATCCATGCAATAATGTTTCAACCTAAAAGTGTTCGCAGATGCTGATTGGGATGGTAATGTAGATGACCGGAAGAGCACAACCGGTGGTGCATTCTTTCTCGGTGGTAGACTAGTCTCATGGATGAGTAAAAAGCAGAGTTGTATATCTCAGTCTATAGCAGAAGTGAAGTATGTTGCAGCTTTTATGAACTGCACCCAGACTATTTGGATGAAGCATGTATTGAATGGTTTCAAAGTTCTTGTATCTGAACCAGTAAGTATATTTTGTGACAATACAAGTGCAATTAACATTTCCAAGAATCCGGTTTTACATGCTAGAACCAAGCACTTTGAACTCAAGTATCATTTCTTAAGGGAAAAGGTTCAGAACAAAGAGGTGGTATTGGAACATGTTTCCAGTAGGGAGCAGTTAGCAGACATATTCACCAAGCCTCTACCAAATGCTACTTTTACCTATCTAAGAGGTGAGTTAGGGGTGCTGCCCCTTCAAGAGGTAATCTAAAGGTTTGTGCTCCACATTAGTCAGATCTTACTTTACTATATATTTTCAGGATTGATGTGTTGAAGGATGCTACTCCTCAGGGGGAGCAACATAGTGGAACAGGGAAGCTTGTGCCTCCACTTTGGCATTGTTGTCAAGGGGGAGAAGATGTGAAGTGGAAAAGATATCTGCAGTATTAAGGAAAAGATGTGATGTAGAAAGAGAGATATCTTTGTATATTGACATCAATGCCAAAGGGGGAGATTGTTGGCATATGTGCAGAATATGTTGACATGATGATATTGTGTTGGCATTGATGTCAATATGCTGAAAAAGAACCGGTAATATGCTGAAGAGTGAACCGGTAACATGATGAAGAGTGAACGGGATTATTGAAGTTAAGCAACTGACAAAGAGAACCGATATGATGTTGTGAACCGGCATATGTGAAAAAGTGAAGCTCTATGCTTGTCCAAGTGAACCGATATGATGTTGTGAACCGGAACCGGTATGTCGGAATGAGAACGAGTATATGGAATGTTTTGTATCAAGGGTTCATATGGCATGACTACCGGTTGGTAGTCTCAGCTTTAGGGTTTCCGGTTGAAGTGTTTCGAGCCTGTGTGTTTCAACTGATGGCATTGTGTGATGAGTTAGCATTGTAATGGAGATCGGATCGTGTTGCCATGTCAGCCTCGTGCATGTGAAGGATCTTGCATGAAGGAGATTGATCCTATCTACCTCGGGAATGTGCGAAGTCTCTGCAAATGATGGAGAATGCGTGATGGGTTATCACCTCCAAGAAGTGGTGGAGAACAAACGATGGAGAATGTCTTGAGATCTGTTCAAGACCATTGTATTCAAATTCAAAGTGTTCAATGGTCAGGATTGAACCGACTGAATCGTTCAACCTAAATGTTTAGGGTTTAGGGTTTATGTTACCAACCTATCTGTTTCCTATAAGGTTGATGTTGTGTTTCATGTTGAAGTTGTTGGCAAATGTTGTGTGTGTATCTAAGTGCAAAGATATGTGATTCTTGCCAGACCAGATAAGAGGGTAGATACTTGCAGAGTGTGTATGCAGAAGAAAGGAACTAAAGCGGGTCTGTATTGGCATTGAGTGCTATTACTAGATCATTGTAATACCTGTTGATCTCTAATCACTTCAACTGTTGGAAAATCCCTTAATAGGGTAGCTTTAACCAGCTTGTTGTAAATCCTTTAACAGGGTGATTCAAAGCCATTGAGTTCATAAAATCCTCTAAGAAGGTAACCTCTAACAGGGTTTAACCCTTAATAGGGTATTCTAGCCATCCCTTAACTAGGTGATCCCTAACAAGATTGGTTCCTAACAGAACCTGTTGTAACAATCTTTAACCGGATTAGGCTCCTAATAGAGCGGACTTCTAAAGAGTTCAAAAACAACTTGTGGGTATTCATCCCCACCGTGGTTTTTCCCAGTTGGGTTTCCACGTGAAAAATATGTGTGTCATGTGTGATGCCTCTTTCATGTGATGTTTTGTTATTTCTTGTTTAGAGGTAAATCATTGTATCTCTAATGATAGATTATATGTTTATGCATAAGGACAAAGTGGAAATGAGGGAGTAGGCTATATGGAAAGCTAAGAAGATTGACCGGTTCATGTCTTTCACAATTGCACTGTGTTCAACCAGTAGTAATCTGGTTTGGACCAGTGTTAGGGATTGCCAGTAGTTTACAGTCTGCAATCAAACCGGTTCAGGAAAAAAATTTGTGCCTATACTGATTCACCCCCCCCCCCCCCTCCCTCTCAGTACCGGTTTGGTACTCACTATTCATCATTGAGTTATCAGGTATAACTGTTTTGATTCCATTTGAATGCATTTTGAATTAATCTTTTGTTGATTGTTTAGGTTGTTTTGCATTGAATTTGGAGTTTTGTGGTTGCTTTAATGGTTCTTTGTAGGTATTTCCCAAATTTACCTATGACACCTTTATTCTCTTCCAACATTTGATAACTACATGAACCTTCTTGCCACAAAAAATGCAAGGCTATTCCAACCTCTTCTTTGCCTTAGAGAAAGAATCACTAGGGTTAGAAGATTTTTTATTTTTAGGTGTGGATTTTTGTTTCTAATTTAACTTTTTGTTGTGATTATAGGAACTCACATTGTTTGATGTAGATTTTATCCTAGGATTTTTTGTCTTACCATTTTTTCTTGGATGACTGGGTGACCAATGGACAAGTTTTGGAGCTAGAAAGTGACTCTGACTATGTCAAATCAACCTATTCTCATGTCAAGTTATCACAAAATACCTCAAATGAAGGAAAGGTGATTGTATCTTCCAATATATTCATAGCAGACTAGAAAGAAAAAGAGAACACTTGGAAGGATCCATGAAGCTTAGACAAGATAATAAAAAAAGATGCATGCCTTGTCATCTTTGTCCTTACCACGACCTTGCAAAAGTGATCTTAGTGACTTGAATTTTACTAGAAAGTTCTCAAGAGAGGGAAATGAATTAGGTGCTAGTTTAGTCAATTTTATCTCAATGTGTAATGCTAAAAACTCATTAACTATACCAAACAACTCCTTGTAATTATCCCCAAATCTTATTAATGTTAGTGTAAATAGTGTCGTTATACACCTAGTTAGCTAAACACCTTTTCAAGATTGAATTATTCACACCTACTTAAGTTTACTTAAGCTATTTTATGTTTTTGTCTCACCTCATGTGGTTGAGACATGTGCCCTCATCACTTGAGACATTTGTTGCATTCATTTTTGGCACTTGCTCACACACTTGTCAAGTGAGCTTACAAGTGTTCCATCTTTGGAGGGTTAGTCAGTTGTTCAGTCCTAGGTACCTTCCTACCTCATCTACCTTGCCTATATATGCAAGACCATCTATGTACATTTTACACTCATTTTATATATGACAAACATGCTCTTGTTCACTATTTTGTTTCATTATATGCTTTTCAAATTTGGCTTCTCCTATATGGTATCAAAGTCATGATTTCATGTTCCTTCCTACATCAAGGTGATTCCTACACAAATCCTTGCCATTAGAGAATTATAGATCCAAATGAATACTATTGTAGTGTTTAGAAATCTCGGGAAATGAAAAAATAGCTTTCATTTTGTCAATTTGGGTAACTTTAATTTTTTAGTAGATGGTCGATATGCCCTCTACCCATCTACCTTTTTTTTTTTTTTTGTGGAGGGGGGGCGCTTGCTAGAGTTACAATAATATTGGTCTGTCCAACGTATTTGGAGGTTTTTTGGTTCATGATTATTCTATACAGTGACTTTTACCCATTAACTTTTTTGCAAGAATTAATTCGGCCATTTGAGACACCTTAGTCATTTGACTTTTGTGAGGCATAATCTGTCATCCTAAAGCTATCTTTATAGAATAATATTGGAACTACATTCGCATTAAATCTACTTTGTTTTGGGTATATATTTGATTTTGTGGCCTACTTGTAGCTTTATCCATTTATTCTAGTGGTTCCATTTCATCCTAACATTGGCCCTTCAAGCTATAATTATTTTGTAATAATTTTGGCCATTTGAGACACTCCCTAGCCATTTGACTTTTGTGAGACATAATCTATCATCCTGAAGTTAAGTTATATATCTTTATAACAAAGGATTGACACTGCATTTGCGTCTTTGTTTTGGTAATATATATTTGGTTTTGTGGCCTATTTACAGCTTTATCCGCTTAATCCAATGACTTCATTTCTCCCTAGCATTGGCTTTTCAAGCTTTCTACATCTTTTGCATTGTAAAGGCTACCAAAATCATTTATGTCTATTGTGCGGCATTGTTTGGAGGGCTTTGTGGTTTTTATAGAAATCCCAAATCAAGGAGAATGGAAACTCTTCCCAATGCCTCAGTGTCTCTTATCTCTCCATTGTTTAAGGTTTTTCAGCAAGCTATCGAATACCACCAACTAATCAAACCTTCCACTAGTCTCTATAGTGCTCCTTTGGCGTAAATTTGTTACACATAAATTCACAAGAATAAGGTTTTCTCAAGACTTTGCATTGCACTTTGAACTAAGGGAGAATAATGAAGCTTCGTTGATGTTATCCTATACATAAGATCTTCTTTTGGCTGGTAAAGATACTCTACCATTGGGTGGTGTCTTAATCTCTTACGATCTTTCAAAGTGATCTCTTTCATATTAGCAACTTTTAAAATCCAAGAGTTTCGTTGATCACTAATACTTTTAGTTTTTGTCTTTGGATAAGTGTCTACTCCACATCTGTTGCAGAAAGAACTTCCTAGACCACACGAGCCCTCCAACACCCAACACCCAACAACCTCTGCAACAAAGACTCAATCACATTGGACTTGGTCAATCACTCTCACTGTTGAGGGTAAGGAGTTTTAGCAGTAGAAAACTCTCTGTTAGGTGCTTATTTTCCCATGCATGGCACATTTTCTTGCTCAACTTCACTTGACATTCCACCCATTTGAAGATATTCATCTCTGCACAACCTCCATGTGTGATAGTCCTCACACTCACCCACCGGTTGTCTATCCATTAATTGTCACAATTAATTTTGCCAACCATTTGTTTAAATGGTTAATGGTTTGTAAAATTAATTATCTTTTTGTATCAAGTGTTTGTAAGGAGGGAGGCTTGATTTTTTTATTTTCGCAATAACTAGCAAATGGGGGATATTTTTGTTGTCATAACTTGCAAATGGAGAGTCATTTTAAAGTTTGGATAGTCAATGAAAATTTCATTTCATCTCAATTCCAATGAGTGGTTGTATGATCAGGTTTGATAATATCTTATATCTATTTTGTGGGAAATTAATTGTTTAATAACTTTTGATCGATAGCTTGAAATTGAATACCATTTTTATTTGCAAAAGTTCATAATTTCTTATTTCCCACACATTGGACCTATTTCCGTTGTAAATTGCACTAAGTTATAAAGTGCCAAAATTAGGGGGCTCTCCGATCACGAGGAATTTGAGTTTTTTTGCTTTTTAGTCAAGTCGGTAATGTAATCGTGTCAAAAATTAAATGTGATAACTATGGAAAGAAACAAGACACTTTTGATAATTGCAAACTTTGTGAAGTACACAAATGATGTAATAAACAAGGCCCCAAGTAACCAAGTGCTTTCCTTTTAGCTCTCGCAAAAATACCTTACAGTCTCAATAATCTAGTGAGACACCATCATTTGGGGATGAACAATGTAGTCACATGGTTTGCATTGAGATCTCATCTCCCAATTTACCTATTGTTGGCATTTTGTTGTCATTGATGTCAATTGGTATAGGATGGCTACCGGTATAAGAGATGCATGTGCAGCAGTCACTGGTGCATATCGGATGTGATATCTTTGATGTCACCTAGCTTAGCAGGTCACTAGTAAGGGAGAGAATGTCATTGAGAAAAGTGGTCATTGGAGTCACTGGTACACAAGTTAGTGTTTGACTTGTGTGGAAGATATGGACAGGAGACCGGTATGATATAACAATCGGTAAATGATGACATCTGTAAGAGAGCGATATGTTGGTCGTTTGATTGTGATGAAGAGGGGGAATGTTATCTAAATCACATCAACACCGGAAGAGAAGGATGTACAGGTCATCGGTATGTTGTGTGGATGTAAATCAGCAAGACTCCCACCGAATAAAGATGCAGACACTATTTGAAGAGATGACTGATAGTGAATGTCCCCCAACCAGATCACATGTGCCTGTTTGAAGATATGATGCTCAAATAGGGAAGCCACATTGGTGCATTGCAGAATTCAGATGACAAGGATCCACTCCCATCGGTAAGTGGAGCTTATCTCCTATTATGCATTGAATGCATCATAGTCTTGGAGATAAGACAAAAGAGGTAAAGGCGGGTGATTGAAGGCTCGCACCAGATGAACAGGTGAAATACTAAGTTGCCTTAGGCGCATGAGATCAGGAATGTGCATCGGATTAGCATGTGAAGACATGGTGTGCTACCGGGACAGAGAAGGAAGAGTAAACAAGTGATGGGTTTGTCACTTTGACAAACCAGTTGAGATGATGTTTGGGTTGATGATGAAGAAGGAAAAGCTGAGAAGCTGCACATAGAGGATGCAACTGGCCTCAGATGGAAACAGTTGAAGTTTGATGACATGGTGTCGTCAAGGGTGCCTACCGGTAAGTATGAGAACTAGTAAGAAAGAAAAGAGGCTAAGTGATGTGCTCCTTCCTGATGAAGATGAGCATATGGTGGATTGATATGATCGGCAACTGGAAAAGGTGTTCCACTAGAAGAGAAGCTGAGTGCAAGGTTGATTGTAGACCGGTTAGGGTGTAACCGGTAGAGTTAGTGAACCGGTAGATGAATTCAATAATGGGGTTGGTCGTGATCCTATCCAGACCGACACATATGACCTAGCAAAGGTGGATGTCGATGATAACTCAATGATGAATGGATAGTACCAAACCGGTATTGAGAGGGGGGGTGAATCAGTACAGACAAAAACACAATATCTTAAACCAGTTTGTCAGCAGACACTGTACTTTGGCAGACTAATAGTAACACCGGTCTTAAACAGAGTACAACTGGCAAAACCCAGAATAAATGAGACAAGCATAAACCAGTTGACACTTGTTTTTCATACAATCTAATACTTCATTTCCATTTCACCCTAGTGCATGAACAGGTAATCTATCATCAGAGATATATAAATAGCTAGATCAACATGATTTACCTTCAGACACACATCACTTAAACCATCACATGAATAACACCACAGATGACACACAGATTTTTCACGTGGAAACCCAACTGGGAAAAACCACAGTGGGGATGAATACCCACAACCTATTTTTGAACTCTTTAGAAGTCCGCTTTATTAGGAGCCTTGTCCAGTTAAAGACTGACACAATAGGTTATGTTTGGAACCGATCCTGTTAGGGATCACCCGGTCAAGGGATGGCTAAAATATCCAGTTAAGGGTTAAAACCCGTTAAAGGTTACCTTGTTAGAGGATTTCAAGAACTCAATGGTTTTGAGTCACCCTGTTAAAGGATTTACAGTAAGTCGGTTAAAGCTACCCTGTTAAGGGATTTTCCAACTTTTGAAGTGGTTAGAGATCAACAGGTATTACAATGATCTAGTAAGAGCACTCAATGCCAATGCAGATCCGCTTTAGCTCATCTTCACCTTCTGCACTTACACTTTGCAGGTATCACTTCTCTCCTCTGGTCTGGCAAAAATCACGTATCCCTTCACTTGGATACACACACACAACTTTTGCCAACAACCTCATAAAGAAACACAACATCGCCCTTATAGGAAACGGATAGGTCGGTAGCATAAAACCTAAACCCTAAACTTGTTAGGTTAAGCAATTCAAATGGTTCAATCCTGACTATTGAGCACATTGCATTAAATGCAACAGTCTTGAACCAATCTCAAGATTCTCTAGATATTCATGAGTTTCATTTGACTCGATTATCATCATCTACAATAGTATCATATTCACATTGGTCGAGCGATCACCATACACCCATGGTCCCTATTCCCAAATCTACTATGGCACTCAATCCATCATATCAATATTTTTTCATCTCACAACATTGGCTTTGACATCATTGAGTATACATCATGGGCATCATATCAGTCTATGTCCATTATGTGCAGAATGCAAAGACACTCATCATAGTTCCTACATAATCCTATCTAGAATGGGAGGTCATCTTGCACACATTTGTGGTGTTGTTTCTTAATAAGGGGAGAACTGTTGTTCAACAATTGTGAATCATCTTCAACATCTAGTTTGGAGCATCTAAAAGTGCTACATGCATCATCTTGAGGAGAGGCTACATTGTTTCTTCTCTCTTATTAATTTTGGGGGAAAGCATATCCTTATATGAAGTTTATTACTTCACATTTTGTTTATTTATTTATTTTTCGAGGGGGGCGAGGGGAGGGGGGGTGAGGGTGTCCACATGATCTTCTTTCTGTATTTCCTATAGGGGGATCATTATTGTACTTGTTTTAGAAGTAGTCTTTAGGTAGTCATCATGATTCCTTCCTTCTATCAGTTCTCTTCTTCACACAAGTACATTTCATTTCTCTTTTGGATATGAGTTTTGTTCCCATTGTTGTTTCTCTTTTATCCCCACTTTATGAGAAATTTATACATGAGTACCTAACATGGTCTAGTAGACGGGACTCATCATCATGCATACATTACTCCCTAAGTAGCATTTAAGGGAGGTGTTAGAGTAAATAGTTTCATTATACATCTAGTTACTTAATCACTTTTCTAGGATTGACTTTTTCACACCTATCTTAAGTTTACTTAGGTTATTTTAATATATTTTTGTCTCACCTCATGTGGTTGATACGTGTGTCCTCATGACTTGAGACGCCTGTTGCATTCATGTTTGACACTTGCTCACACACCTATCAAGTGAGCTTGCAACTGTTCCATTTATGTAGGATTAATCAATTGTTCAATCATACCTTCCTACCTCATCTACCTTGCTTATGTATCCAAGGCCATCTATGTACATTTTACACTCTCATTTTATATATGATAGACATGCTCTTGTGCACTATTTTGTTTCACTAGTGGAAGGTTAATTTGTGCTTTTAAATTTTGTCTTCTCCAACACTTAGGAGTGTTGTAATACTCTATATTAAATAATAGGCTATCTAAAACACAAAGTGTTATGACACCCATGTCTTCATATTGTTTATGTAGTAAATCTCTCATATTTTGAGTGAACTCAAGTGAAGTATCATCTAAATCAAGCTATAATTCCTTAGACACGCAATCTACTCATGTTAAGTTTTTAAGTGTGATAATTGTGTGGTTTAATATGCTCAATAAAAGAGCTTTCCACCACATGTATTTAGTTTTGAATTTTGCAAAGTGATTAAATACTAGTTTTGAGGGTGTTCTAATTCTTAAAGGAAATGTAGGAAGGAAATTTACTCCCCCACAATAATAAGAAAAACCAAATGCTTTTGAAAATATGATAATTGGAAAGCAAAAAATGAAAGATTTCACTTCAAATTTGATCTCTATGTATCTAGTAAAAAACAAAAAGAAAAGTTCTAAGAACTATGTAGAGCACTAAAGTAGCTTTTCAAGGTGCTATAAGAATCATGAAAAATAGAAATCTGATCCAAATGTTATGATATTTGAAAAAAAAATGGGTAGATATAATTTCAATAAATAGTAAAGCTCACCAATGAAAAAATCTAGAAAGAATAGCAACGCCACTTGGAAGTGTTTAAAACTAGCTTTTCAATTATTTTTTTAATTATTTTTTAAAACTTTGAGTTCATACATCCATGTCATGCCAAAAGAAAAGCTCCTTTAGGACATAAAAATGAAGTTTGGTGGCCTTGAAGTGTTCACTTGGTTGTAGATTGGGATGCCACTCATCTTGTTGGTGATTGGGTATCGCAATGACCAAGCGTTAGTGGCAAGATGACCAAGCGTTGGTGGTTGTCGTGATAGAGGTGGAATTTGGTAGTGTTATTAGCCATAAGAAACTTTGGAGGGGCATTGATCTAAAATAATTTCCCCTTGTGGTAGTTGAGAGGTGCCAACATGGTGGGACAAGATGTTTAAAAAAAGTGTTTGTAATGTCTTTTTTTAATCATGTCAAAAATCACCAAGTGTCACAGAGAATTCATTAGTTGTAAGGATTATCAAAGGTCCTCAAAACCTTAATGTTAGTGTTTGGAAAATAAAATCAATTTATAAAATTTAATGATGCACCTTGGACCATAATAGTGAGGTTAATTGTGGTCCAAGGTGCATCATTAAAACAATCATAGCTAAATATTTCAAAATTGAAAGAGATGTTGGAGTTGATACTTGAATTCACAACTCTGAAAGGTCACTTGCAATCAAAACCTATATCACATACTTAGAGAAGAAGCAATCAATTTTTGATGAAAGCTATGAAAATTCTATTAATCTAAAATGAAAGAGTAATACAATATACAATGATTTACTCTTGACAAAGGATAAATAAACCCTAAAAGAAACCTTTAGTGAGGATTAAATTAGATCATATCATGTGTCATACTCATTTGACTTGATTCGATGGAAAATTTTCTCACAACTGACATTGTGATTGATTTAAAAATATATTAAAGAACACTCCACAAATTAATATGGTGCTTATTGTAGCTATTGGGGAGGAAGATAGATATGGCGCTTGTTGCGAGCACTGTTTGGCATTGATGGTGGGTGTGTGGATGTTGGTTAGCATGTGGTCTTGACCTCTTTCATTTCATGTCTGATCAACTTGCTCCTAGTTGTGCTTGGTCATGTGTGGTGAGGTTGGTAATATTTTTTGTGGCCCCCCTTCCTTCCTAATTTGTGTTGCATTCTAGAATTTTAGTTTCTTGGTTAATGTATCAAGAATGGGTTGCTCTATTTTTTGGGGTTTCTGGCCAAGTTTTTTCTTGGTTTGAACCTTGAATTTATAGTATATTACTTTGTTTGGTTCCTAGACCTAAACCAAGATTTATAATAATAATAAAAAATCATTTGAGTTAAGACAAAAATGTGTGATTTAAGTAAGCCTAAGTATATTATTAAAAAAGGGACCAATTAAGTAGTTAGGTGAATACCTTTTTGTTCTGACAAAAAACTTAGCACAAAATTGTGTCACTTGTAGTTATGGAATTGTATTAAGTCATTGCTTGTAAATAGGCCTAAAACTAAATGGGAATTGGTATAGGTGTGCTAATTCTACCATTACTCTTTATCTACAATTTGAGCTGCATGTGAAATAAGCACATATTTCAAAGTATAGTATCATTCGTAGGCATGCATAGAAAATAAATATTCAAAAAATTATAGAAATATATTTGGTATGGATGTAAACTAATTGATCCTATTCTTGAAATCTTTTTATAACTTTTGATTCACATTTAAGTACTCCACAAGAACCTATGAAATAGAGAAAAATATGCAATGTGTCTTTTGTCACATAAGTGATATAGGCATAAAATAATAAGTAATTTTAGTTATCTACAAAAATAAATAGAGAGGGAAGGGTTATAAATTATACTATACAACAAGTGATAAGAAATACTCTACTCTGCTATCACAATGTGATATGGCATGCTTAATATATAGTTACTACTTGATTGTGGATAAAATACAATCTACTTAGTTATAGAAATGTGATAGAAGTATACTAAATTAAGGGTGTCTCATGTGATCGATATCCATCTAGGTATGGTGATGAGTCTTTATGTAGCATAATTCACTACTTGAAATACCAACACCAAGAGTGTCAGTGATAATGTACATGCCCACATACAATTACTTGAATATATAGTATGCAAGGAAGCAAAGGATAGAGAAAAATGAAAAATATGAGAATGCTAATGATGTATGTAAAATCATGTAGAACATAGCATATATAACCTTAGGTGACAAGAAAATAATGAATTATAAAAAGTTAATAATGTAAATAAATAGACCATATAAAAAATGCATCATAACATAAGCACGTAAGAACATGAGTTAGTGATGATTAGCAAGGAAAGCTATCATAAAGTTGAGATGGACCTAGCATGACTAAATAAAGATCATATAAGCACCATTGTCAAATCCAATTTTATGCATATAAATATATATAAGGTGTAGGCATGAAAGAACATGATTGAAAGTATCAAAATTAGGTTTAAGGCTCATAAGATAAAAGTATGGTAAGACTCATTAGCATATATTAACAATAAAACTAATATATATGAATGAAAGGATATGTATGTAGGAATGATAATAATAAGACATGGCTTATGAAATAGATAAGTTCTCAAGGAGTATAGTGATCACGAAACATAATGTAGACGTCCAAAATTAATTAAATTAATATTTAATTAATTTATCTCTTCTCGCATAATTAATTCCATTAATTATGTTAGTCTTTATTCTTCTCAAAATTTATTAAATTATATTTAATTAATTTTATCCCTCGGACATATAATTAATTTATCAATTGATTATATAAATCCACATTCTTCTAAAATCAATTCAATTCCCAACCTTAGCCAATATCTTCAATATTCTTCTCCAATCGTGATTAGTTAATTAATCTTAATTAATTAACTAATGTCTTGATTCCTACAAATCACCCTTACTAATCCTATCATCTAGCCTAATCATGCTTATCATTTTCTCCAATTTTATATTCCTCCACTCATTATCTCTTCTCATGCCATATCCTCCTAACTTTTCCACTTGCACTATAATCCCTCATTAAGCCACCTAATTTGTCCTTCTAATCACTTGCACATTCTTAATCAACCTTGATTAGGCATGGGTCAACTCTTTGCCATAAATGGATTTCCCATCTCATCGTCCAACCTTAAATGCTACCCACTTTGGTCCTTTCAAGGGAATTTAAAAAAAAAAAATCTCCCCATGCTCCTCTTACCAAGGAATTTTAATTCCTTTATCTTTGTATTCTTCCAAACATCTTCTATTTTGGAAAATTTAATTGATAATGAATATCATGCTCCGTGAAATAGTCATAAAATATCTAGTTTTCATATTTCTCCCATTATCTATGTGTAGCTACCAAATAGAAGAACCAGTTTTCTTCTCCATGAACAACCTAAATAACCTAAAAGTGGCAGAGACATCACTCTTGTACTTGAGAAAGTACACCCATGTGTGACAAGAGTAGCCATAAATTAAGGTAAGAATATACTTGGCTCCTAGAGAACAAGTGGGAAAGGACATAAGATCACTATGCACTAACTCCAATAAGGTAGAAGCATGGTGGGCCTTACCTTTGGGAAAGTGCTCATAATGATGTGCATTAAGAACACAACCTCTACAAATGCACAAAGTACATGAAATCTTAGGAATAGTAAGTATCATCTCCTATGTATTGAATTATTTTAGATACCTAAAGTTTACATGGGCAAAATATCCATGCTAAAGTTTACTCAATGAATCCACATGGTCAATGTGCAATGAACCACTAAATGAATCAAAATCATGAAACCTATATAATTGAGGCTCATTTTTAGCCCTACTCAAAGTAATAACTATCTCTAGATGATGGAGATAGTGAATGATAATATCATTAGGAAAAAAATAATTTCTAATCTCCCATGTAATGTCCCCTTGTTGAAATACGATTTTATAATAATAATAATTTAATACTAATAATAATAATTATTAAAATATAAAATAAAATTTAATATAATTAAAATTTAGTTAAGTTTAATGAATGGTCAAAAGGCATGAAATTAAAAGTTGTGACTCCCTCAAACATGAGATATAAAAGGGAGATAAGAGAACTTCATTTGGGATGAAAAAGGGAGGAAGAGACTCGAATATGTTCAATATTAGTTAAGGAGCGAATAAGAAAATTTGTGTAGACACCACCCATGAAAAGAAGGTGACCACATAAGGAGACACAACTCTTCAGCAACAAGAGAAGCATATTTAAGGAGGGATGTGATTGGAGGAAAAGGGGTGGGAAGAGAAATTAGTAATTCGAATCTGAAATATTATTAGGCATCCAATCAAAATTGAACATCTTCAGTAAATAATAAAAGAGGACATCAATCCAAACTAGGAAAAAGGTCATATCAAGCAATAAGTGTGAATTAAGATCAGACTCATAACAAAGTCATCCTAGATTTATGATATCGACCTGATAAAGGCTTTGCTAATTATTTATGTGAAACAATCAATCTCTGAGAATAACATCAATAGATAAAAAGATTGTAGCAGCCAATAAAGGAATACGCATTCCAAATTGGCCTGAGATCATCAACTCCAAATAAGTTCAACAATCAGTGAAAAAAGAACACGTTTAGATCAGATAAGCAACAGATACATGATCAAAAATCATATTCTAATCCGATTCAGATCCATTATATCCAACATCTAGACAAATTTTAAGTTAAGTCCTAATAGGGGACATTACATCCCAAGTGACAACTTTGGTAAATAAAGAGAAGATTTATAGGAATCTTAGAAACAAGGATAAAATTCTTAATGTAAAAAATAATCATTTGTAAAGTCCTTGACCCTAAAACTTAAATATGTGAAGAGTTACCTATTGCAATTTGGGAAATACTACTCTTACAAAGAGACTTAATTAGATCAAATGAATGAATCATGTGATGTAAGGTTTCAAAGTATACAGTTCATTTATGTGCTAAATAGAATTCTTATAGTGAAAGTGAATGACCTTTGCATGCACTAGTAGATGAATACTTTGAGGGTGAGATGGTATTTTGTTGCATGGCCTCCTCTAATGCCTTTTGTAAACACTAAAAATTATCTTGTCTTTGACGACACTATTCACCAACTTTTCATCTAAACTGATTAAATGATTTTTATTAATTAATTAGTACTAATATTCTTCTTCTCATTTCCTTGTAATTAAATAATTTTTAATTATTTAATTATTTTTCTTCTAAACCATTAATTAAATAATCTTCATTATTTAATTAATATTCATCATTATCTATTTCTAATCAATCAATCTTGATCTTAATTGCTTAATCCTAACTATTCCTCTTTAATTAAATAATTCACAAAATTATTTTTTGATTAATAAAGCTGCAAAACAAGGGTGTTGGCCCTTAATACAATAGCCCATAGATAGTTAAAAAGAGAAAAAAAAAATAGGGGTGCAAACCTTGAACAAAACAAGGTCAGATAGGCAAACAGAAAAAACCTATCAAACTAGAAATAACCCAAAATCCAAGTCAAGAATCTGGGGAGAAACACCCAAGCCTTGACAAGAGGGGTTTGGGGAGGGGGAAAGACTTCCCCTTCTACTTGTGATAAACCATAGTCCAAGAACACATGGGGGCACAACAGTAGTATCAAGAGGGTCAACAAAAGCGTCAATAGCAGTAAGAGTTATGACATCATCTCGTGAGGAGACATCATCCTCCTGAGAGGAGCGAACATAATCCGAATTAGAAGCATTGATAGTTAAATGATCAGAAGTAGCATCTTTCCATTAAGTAGCAACACCTTTGTGACATGGAAGAGAACAATCTGAAGTGAAATGACCCATTGAGAAGCATTTTCGATAGTGAAAAGGAAGGCCCTCAAAATCCAATGGTTGAGTCCAAGGCCTATCCCCAACCATAAGAACCACATCCCTAGGGAGAGGTGAAGAGATGCCAATATTGATTAAAATGCAAGAAAAGGTAGAATGACCCATAAAAGACGTGGCATCATCAACTTTCAAAAAACAGCCTATAGAGTTACCAATGGCCTCATAACAAGAATGCTCCCAAAAATGAATGTCATTTTTGCACCTTGACCATTAATGTTATAATTCACTTAATTATTTAATTCCTTTATTCTAAGCTAATTATTCTTCCATGATTAAATAATTATTTTAATTATTTAATCCCTTTCTCCAAAGCATTCTAATTAAATAAAAAAAATTATTTATTTAACTACCATGTGCGAATGAAATAAATTTATTTATTTATTTATGACCCCATTTAACTCTTCCACTTTCCAATTTTTATTCCCACTTATCTATTCCACTTGCTAATTTCCCTCTCACTTAACCCTTCCACCTTTCCATTTATCACTCTTTCATTCCTCCACTTTTGAAATGGTAGCTTTTTGTTGAAAATAAATAGTTTCTTTATTTATTTTCAACTAACTCATCTCTTTCTCCACTTAACTCATTCTTCACTCTTTCATTCCTCTACTTTCAAAAAGGTAGCTTTTGATGAAAATAAATACTTTATTTATTTATTTTCAATTAAAGCATTTTCTCTCCACTTAACTAATCCTTGCAATCAATCCTATCCATTCATTTTTCAAATTTCAAATTAATCTTAGTCATTGATCAAAATTGAAGTCTTCTAGTTAAACCAATCAAATCCTCATTTTCGATGACCACACCTTTGATATCTTCATTCTAGATCAAATCATCAACTTTCTTTTAAATTTGCTTTGTGCACACATAATTCCTAAGAGCCATCATATAAGAAGATTAAGAAGAACCATGGAGGTCATGGCTTCAATGCTAGGTATAATTGTTTTGATTTCCATTTGATTGCATTTTGAATTTATCTTCTATTGATTGTTTAGGTTGTTTTGCATTGAATTTGGAGTTTCGTGGTTGCTCTAATGGTTCTTTGCAATTATTTCTCAAATTTACCTATGACACCTTTATTCTCTTCCAACATTTGATAACTACATGACCCTTCTTGCCACAAAAAATACAAAGATGTTCTAAATTCTTCTTTGCCTTAGAGGAAGATTCACCAAGCTTAGAATATTTTTTATTTTTAGGTGTGGATTTTTGTTTCTAATTTAACTTTTTCTTATGATTTTAGGAACTCACATTGCTTGATGTAGATTCTATCTTAGGATTTTTTGTCTTCTTACCCTTTTTTTTCTTGGATGACTGGGTGACCAATGCACAAGTTTTGGAGCTAGAAGATGACTCCAACTATGTAAAATCAACCTATTCTCATGTCAAGTTATCACAAAATACCTCAAATGAAGGAAAAGTGAATGTATCTCCCAATACATCCATAGAAAAATAGAAAGAAAAAAAGAACAATTGAAAGGGTCCTTGAAGCTTAGACAAGATAAAAAAATATACATGCTTTGTCATCTTTGTCCTTTCCACAACCTTGTAAAAGTGATCTTAGAGACTTGAATTTTACTAGAAAGTTCTCAATAAAAGGAAATGAATTAGGTGCTAGTTTAGTCAATTTTGTCTCAATATGTAATGCTAAAAACTCATTAATTGTACCAAACAGCTACTTGTACTTATCTGAAATCTTCTTAGTGTTAGTGTAAATAGTGTCATTATACACCTAGTTAGCTATTCACCTTTTGAGGATTAACCTATTCACACCCACCTTAAGTTTACTTAGGCTATTTTATTCTTTTTTCTCACCTCATGTGGTTGAGACATGTGTCCTCATTATTGGAGACACCTATTGCATTCATGTTTAGGACTTTGCTCACACGCTTGTCAAGTAAGCTTACAAGTGTTACATCTTTGGAGGGTTAGTTAGTTGTTCAATCTTACCTTCCTACCTCATCTACCTTGCCTATACATGCAAGGTCATCTATGTACGTTTTACGATCTCATTTTATATATGACAAACATGCACTTGTGCATATTTTGTTTCACCAAATGTTTTTAGATTTTATCTTCTTCAACATGGTATCAAAATCATAATTGCACATTCCTTCCTACATCAAGGTGATTCCTACACAAACCCCTACCATTAGAACATTATAGAGCCAAACAAATACTATCGTTGTGTTTAGAAGGCTCAAAAAATGAAAAATACCTTTCATTTCATCTATTTTGGTAACTTTCATTTTTTAGTGGGCCAATATGCCCTTAGCCCATCTAATTTTTTTTTTGGTAGAATTGCAATGCAACAATATTCATCTATCCAGCCTATTTGGAGGGTTTTTGGTCATTTTGTAGTGAGTTTGGCCATTAACCACTTTGCAAGACATAATTTGTCATCCTAAAGTCATCTTTATAGAATAAGATTAGAACTACATTTGCATCAAATCTACTTTGTTTTGGGTATATATTTGGTTTCGTGGCCTACTTGCAGCTTTTTCCACTTATTCTAGTGGTTCCATTTCTCCATAGCATTGGCCCTTCAAGCTATAATTATTTTGCAATAATTTTGGCCATTTGAGATGCTCTGTAGCCATTTGACTTTTGTGAGACATGATCTATCATCCTAAAGTTAAGTTATGTATCTTTATAACATAAGATTGACACTACATTTGCATCTTTGTTTTGGTCATATATATTTGGTTTTGTGGCCTATTTATAGCTTCTATTGTGGGCATATATATTTGGGTTTGTGGCCTATTTATAGCTTCTATTGTGGGCATATATATTTGGGTTTGTGGCCTATTTACAGCTTTATCCGCTTAATCGAATGACTCCATTTCTCCCTAGCATTGGCTTTTCAAGCTATAAAAATAATTATTAGGAGTTTTATACATCTTTCTCATTGTAAAGGCTACCAAAATCATTTAAGTCTATTGTGTAGCATTGTTTGGAGGGCTTTGTGGTTTTTATTGTAGGCCTAAATCAAGGAGGATGGAAACTCTTCCTAATGCCTCAATGTCTCTGATCTCTCCATCATCTAAGGTTTTTAAGCAAGTTGTTGAATACCATCAGCTAATCAAACCTTTCACTACTCTATATAATACTCCTTTGGTGTAAATCTACCACACATCAATTCACAAGAATAAGGATTTCTCTAGACTTTGCATTGCACTTTGAACTAACGAGGAATAATGAATTTTTGTTGATGTTAGCATATTCATAAGATCTTCATTTGGCTGGTAAAGATACTCTACCATTGGGTGGTGTCTTAATCTCTTTTGAACTTTCAAGGTGATCTCTTTCATATTAGCAACTTTTAAACGCCAAGGGTTTCATTGATCACTAATACTTTTAGTTTTTGTCTTTGGATAGGCATCTACTCCACATCTATTGTAGAAAGCACCTCCTAGACCACACGAGACCTCCAACACCCAACAACCTCTGCAACAAAGACTCAATTACATTGGACTTGGTCAATCACTCTCACCACCGAGGGTGTGGATTTTTAGCAGTAGCAAACTCTCGTCAGGTGCTTATTTTCCCATGCGTGGCACATTTTCTTGGTCAACCACACTTGACATTCCACCCAATTGAAGGCATTCATCTTTGCACAACCTCCATGTGTGATAGTCCTCACACTCACCCACCTCTTGTCTATCCATTAATTGTCACTATTAATTTTTCCAACCATTTTTTTAAATGGTTAATGGTTTGTAAAATTAATTATATATTTGTTTCAAGTGTTTGTAAGGAGGGGGGATTGATTTTTTAGTTCATGCATGTTGGAACTATACCAGAGGCTTCAACATTAACTTCTGATTAATCAATTCTTTAATGGACCAATCATTGTTCCTGTATTAGTGGTATGTTCTAACATAGAAAGGTGCAAGTTTATTAAGCTTGAATTATATAAAAAAATATTTATCTCTGATTTGATTGGGCTAAAATAGGTGGCAACAGAGCGTCAAAGAGAAATTGCAGATCACAAGAGATAAATTGCATATAACAAGAGAGAAATTGCAGATTACAAGATGTGAGAATGCACATCCCCCAAGGTCTCGAGAAGTGTGTTCCAGAGTTGTGTAGGTCTCGACGTCTCGAGTAGTACGTTGCAAAGTTGTGCAGAAGACATAGTCTATGCTTCCACATTTTTTCATGCACCATCTGCGTACCTTGTTTATGTTTCCAGGTTTTGCATACAGGTCTAGGGCATTTGCAAAAAATACATGATGACCAAGCTTTAGGTAGAGGCTCAATAGAGTAGCAATTAAGGCTTCAAGAACAACTTTTTGGGGTTTGTCAACTATTCCATTGTAGGCTACCACAATAAGTTGTAGGTAGTTGGGTTATGTCTCAATTCTACAGAAGATTTGTTGCTCATAGCTTGTCCATGGGATCCTCACATTAAGGAGAATTCTTCCACCAGATGACCAGGAAAATCAGTATGACCAATATGTCAAGCTTCATTACAAACATTAAAAAGCTAAGAGACCCGAATCCCTTTGGTCTGTGTGGGGTGGAGCTCTAAAATGGAATTCTCATGCGTTATGTGAAGGCCTCTAGTGCTTATTTGGGAGCAAATAAGGAAGCGGTTGACTTTGATTTCACACATTATCGATCTGAGAACCCCATGGTTGCTAGACTCAATGAGGACATGCTTGAAGAGATTGAAAATATCGGTATGTTTAAATATAGAGGCACTCTTCACTGGGGTAAGAAAGGCAACATTGCATTTTAGGGAGTACTGAAAAAAGTATAGTAAAGGGGAAGACTTTTTGAATTATGGGTGTGTCTCTTTATCTTGTTCGCTCTCCCATTTCTTTCTTTCTATGTGTTTTGGTTTTACCATTTTTAGGGTGAAATTCGTTAGATAGTTCAAATAACCGGAAGACAACTGAGAGGGGGGTTGAATCAGTTGTCACCAGATTACCAAAACCTTAAGCAATTAAAACATTGTTACCGAAACACATAAGATCAATACCAGAATGCATAAACCAATTACCGGAATAGCAGATATATCAATTAAGCACAACCAACAATTAGAGAATAAATACCATCCATATGACACCAAGATTTGTACGTAGAAAATATGGTAAAGGGAAAAACCACGGTGGGAAACCTACCCACAGTCAGATAATACTTTTGCAGTAAGTATGTGATTACAAATTGAGGGGCCTGCACTTGCTGGAAGGCCAACAGCCTAGAGCACATTGTTCATTACAAAAGGAGTCTCACTGACTACATAAATAATTCAAACTACAATCTGGAAGGAAGAATAAACTGTAATGATAGCATCTCCTATGCCTAAGTACAGTTCCAGTTAAGCTCAATACCAGAGGAGTTAATCCTCTTACATAAACCCAACTCGATCACCAACAATCAACCAAATCCTCTACATGAATGATTAATACATTATTCACTCCTATACCATATCCATTCCCTTACATATGATCTACAATGAGATCTTACATCATATATATACAAACCCTTGACCATAAACAATAAGGTCGGCCACTAGACAATAAAACATATCACATAATTATAAAACATGTCAGCCTGAGACCAAACAAATAATATCCAACCCATAGGACATCCCGGAAACACATCGAGAAGATCAATCAACAAGTTACATTAAGTTGATCCAAAACTTAGATAGTATAACCTGGAATAGAATAGGTCCAGTACCAAATGCAATGATCTATATCAGCCAAGTCTCGAACATGATCACCATCAACATCCTATCAGCATCCTGAATCTCTACTAGAAGCCACATCAACACAACTTATGCATAAAAAAAAAGATCTTCAACAAAGCTTTGCCAGTGAAACCCTCACTGGATCAACAAACCAGGCTAACCAGCATAAAAGAAAGCATCTGATCACCAAATCAAAACCAACTGACTGAACATGAATCTAAATAGCATGAATAGAAGATCTAAGCCAATTCCATACACCAAGACATACCAAAGCATACCAGATCATCATGATCTAACCAACCAAAAACCAAACATCCTACCGAGACCAGAAGGATACCGGTAAAGCAGCCAAAACAGTTAGTGTTGACATCAATGACAAAACTTCAATGCAACACATAATAAATTCCTCCAAATGGCCAACAATCTCCCCCTTTGGCATTGATGGAAACACTAGATGTGAAAAATATCCAAGTGCCAAGAAATGCCAAACAAATCTCCCACACAAGAATATAGCAATGAAGTTCTAATCCATACTCTCCCTATAGATGATATCACAGTAAAGTTCTACAAATTTCTCCCTCTAATGTATATATCTTTGTTGGAATTTGCATGAAGATTGCATTAATGATATGTTATGTTGTCATTGATGTCAATTGAACCGATAATGATATTAATGATATTGTTGATATTGTCTTATAACCGGTAGGAAGATCTTTGTGAAGGTTATTGTAAACCGATATGTAAGTTTGTGATTTAAACTGGTAATCGAAGTAAAAGGTTAAACCCTTTCTATGTTATGTAAATGGTAAACCCTACCAGTTGTTTTTGTTAAACCCTAACCAATTAAGGTTGTTGAATTGGTTATGTTGGCTTATGATCTGATGTTGAGCGGTAATAATGGTTACGCATAAGGTCATTGTATGAAGATAAGTTCAAAAAAAATTCGCGTGATTGTTTGTCTAGGGGATGAGAAAAGTATATTGCATCTAATGTAAAACGCGTGATGAGCTACTGAGCTTGATGAAGCAGTAATCAAGGAGCAGTTGAGGTTTTCTTGATTGATGTGTAGAGATTGCTATGAAATCCTACGGTCATGCTTGTACCGACTTGTTTGTAATCTCGATGAGAGGATTATATTTTTTGTTGTGTTACCGACCTAATTGATTTGTATTTAAGGCCGATGAAGTTGTTTTGTTAAGAGTTGACAAGAGTTGGAAGAAATCAATTGAGTGTGTGGTTGCCAAACCGGAGAATGAGTCTGCAGTTTGAGTAAAGGCAGATAGAAGCTTAAATGGATTTGATCAAGAAAGTGTAATGTCAGACAAATCAAGAAACTCATGTTGTTTTCTAATAATTACAACATAATTGAAATCCCCTAACCAAGTAAGCTCTAACAATCTTGGTTACTTATTAAATCCTCTAACAAGGTTGTCCATTAGATTGGATTTTCAAATCCTCCACTAAGGTTACTCCTTACATGGTATTTTCTTCTAACAAGGCATTTGTAGTCAATCCCTTAACCGGGTGATTCCTAACAGGATCAGTTCTTAACAGAACTTTTGTAAAAGCTTTAACAGGCTTGGCTCCTAATAGGGCAGACTTCAAAAAAGTTTAGATATTATCTTGTGAGTCTCATCTCACTGTAGTTTTTACCTATTTGAGTTTTCCACGTATAAATACTTGTGTCATGTGGTGAATGTTTTTGCGATTATGATCTTATGGTTGATTTGATTAACTATTTAACTATTTTTTATAAGGCATGATAACCAGAAGCATTGAGAAATGAAGCATTGGCATATGATAAAGCATTTGGATGTTTACAAGTTAAATTTTGTTTAGTGTTAAGTTGCTATAACAGTCAACCGGTATTCTTATGAGTATTGATCTTGACAGTGGTATTTCATTAATAAGTTTAATTTGTATGCTTCAATTTGAGTTTGGGAAGTTTGTATCAGTTTTTCTATTTACTGATTCACCCCCCATCTCAATAATCTACTGGATACATATTCTTTCATCATACCATCAATCTCCTTAAGTTTTTCACATGAATATCTCTCCCCCTTTGACATCAATGCTAGAGATCTGACATAAATATCAAAGCAAAATCATAAACCACTGAATCACAAGACTAGCTACTCCCCCTAAGTAGTAGCATCACCACATCAATCCAGAATGAATAATATCTCTGATAATGCATGTCGGACTGATGCCAAATAGCATCAATCAGTTTTCTATCGAAGGGGCAGAAACCCCTAATCTGTCTCTGAGGTACTCAAATGATTCTTTACGCAAAGGTTTAGAGAATATATCTGCAAACTACTCTTTTGTGTTCACATAAACCAATCTAACTTCATTTTCTTCCACCTTTTCCTTCAAAAAGTTATACTTGATAGATATGTGCTTTGTCTTAGAGTGAAATACCGAATTCTTTGATATGTCTATAGTAGCAGAGGTATCACAATGAATAACTAACGGTCCATTGCAATGCAATTTTATGTCCTTTAACATTTTCTTTATCCATATAACTTGTGTACAGTTAGTAGCAGCAGCAACATACTCAGCATCAGCAGTAGATAAAGAAGTATATGATTATTTCTTGTTGATCCATGAAACAAGTTTCTTTCCAAGAAAGAAAGATCTAGCGAAAGTACTTTTCCGGTCATCAACATCACCTGCCCAATCTGTATCTGTATATACACAAAAAGTAAAGTCATCATCTTTAGGGTACCACAAACCATATTCAGATGTACCTTGTATGTATCTAAAAATCCTTTTCACTGCACTCTCATGATTTTCTCTAGGATCACTTTGATATCTTGATACAATGCAAACAACATCCATTATATCCAGTCTAGTCTGAGTCAAATGTAGCAGACCTCCAATCATAGAATTGTATCTTGTAGGATTTATCGGAACCGGTTCATCTTTCCTTGTCAATTTCTCACTTGTAACCATAGGAGTACTTACCGGTTTAGAATCTTCCATACCAAATTTATTAAACATCTCCCTAGCATACTTAGTTTGATAGATGAAAATACCTTTATCAGTCTGAGTAATCTGCAAACCTAAGAAAATTTTCATTTCCCCAATCATAGACATTTCAAATTCATTCTCCATATTTTTAGAAAATTCCATGCACAACTTATCTTCACCTCCAAAAATAATGTCATCAACAAAAACCTCAATAATCAATATATCATCATTAGTGACTTTATAGTATAGCTTACTATCAACATTACCTTTAGTGAAACCAAGCTTTAGAAGATATTTGTCCAACCTTGCATACCAAGCTCTAGGTGCCTGTTTCAATCCATATAAAACTTTCTTTAACCTGCAAACCATGTTTTTATCATCTAAAAGTGAAAAACCGTCAGGTTGCTCAATGTAAAGTTCCTCATCAAGATCCCCATTCAAAAAATCACACTTGACATCCATATGATAAACCTTGTAGTTTTCATGTGCAGCATAGGCAAGAAATAATCTTACAACTTCAATCCTAACTACAGGTGCAAAAGTCTCACCATAATCAATTCCTTCCTTCTGAGAATATCCTTTACAAACCAATCTAGCTTTATTCCTCACAACTTGTCCATCTTCATTTAGTTTATACCTAAAAACCCATATAGTTCCAATAACATTCTTATTTTTAGGCCAAAGAACTAAAATCTATGTGTTATTCTTTTCTATCTGATCTAATTCTTCTTCCATAACTTTCATCCAACATTCATCTTTACATGCTTCATTTACTAATACCGGTTCAACTTGAGAAATTAAACATACCTCATTAGTTGCCAATCTTCTTCTTGTCATCATTCCATTGTTCTTATCCCCAATGATCTGATCTTCTGAATGATTCAACCTTACATACCTAGGAGTCTTTTGATTCTTTGTTCCTCTTCCCTGATCTTCAGTTATTGTTGAATTTTATGATACTATCGGATTAACTAGTTCAACATTTTGTTCCAGTAACGGTGTTACCGGTTCAGTTATCATCATTTTCATTGCCATTTCTTGCTCATAAATTCGGATTTGAATTCTATTATGCTCATCCACCTTAACATTAGCGCTTTCCACAATTCTCTGCAATCTCTTGTTATAACATTTATATGCTTTGCTTTCATTAGAATAACCAAGAAATATTCCTTCATCACATCTAAGATCAAACTTGCCAATGAAATTATCTCTCCTAATATAACATTTACTACCAAATATTCTGAAGTACTTAACTGTAGGTGTATTTCCAAACCATAATTCATAAGGTGTCTTATCGGTTTCTCCTTTGATATAAACTCTATTGAATGTATAAATTGTTGTGCTCACTACTTCTCTCTAGTAGATATGAGGTAGATTAGCTTCCATCATCATGGTTCTAGCAGCATCCAAGATAGTTTTATTCTTCCTTTCCACAACTCCATTCTGTTGAGGTGTCCGGGGAGCAGAAAATTGTCTCCTTATGCCATGCTTCTAACAAAAGTTATTAAACTCACCGGATGTGAATTCTCCACCATGATCTGACCTTAAGCATTTAATCTTCAATCCTATCTTAGTTTCAACTTTATCTTTAAATATTTTAAACTTTCCAAAAGCCTCAAATTTATCCCTTAGAAAAGTAACCCACATCATTCTAGAATAATCATCAATAATTGGCATACAGTATCTATCACCTTGAAAACTTTTGATTCTTGCAGGGCCACACAAATAAGTATGAATAAGATCAAGAACATCACTAGATTTATCTTGTATACTCTTAAAAGAGGTTCTGACTTGTTTTCCCATTTGACATTCTTTACATACTGGATTATAGGGCTTCACAATCTTAGGTATATCTCTAACTGCCTTAGTTGAACTGATTTTTACTATGCAATCAAAATTCACATGACATAGCCTTTTATGCCAAAGCCAACACTCATCAATTTGTGCAATCAAACATGTCTTCTCACCAGAGTTCAAATTAAATATATTACCTTTTGTCTAAGTACCGGTTGCAATCTCCAATCCAGATCTATTAATGATTTTGCAATTTCCATCCTTGAATTGTAATTGAAATCCCTTATCCACCAACTATCCTACACTCAAAATATTATGCCTTAAACCTTCAACATAATAAACATTATCAGTATTGTACTTACCATCTAATGATATAGTTCCTTTTCCTTTGATCATGCATGCTTTTTCATCTCCAAATCTAACCAGACCACCATCAAATTATTGCAAAGATAGAAACTTCCTTTTATCTCCAATCATATGATGTGAACATCCACTGTCAATTACACATTCATCCTTAACTTCAATTTTATCAGCAAGGGCATTCTCTTTAGGTACATTCTCTTCCAGTGCCGGATCATCTTCCTTGATATCCAGGAACGCCCATTCATTTCCATTGTTGGAACCACTGGCAGAGTCTTGTGTCGGTTCATCGTTAGTATCAGTCACACCTTCCCGCAAAGTAACATGATTTATCTTTGTTTTTCCTGTACTTATGCTTGTTCAGATATCTAGGGTTAGGCTTAAAAGATCTTCTAGCTCTTTCTTCAAATCTTGAATTCCTTTCAGGACATCTAGATGCAAAATGACCTATCTTATTACATGCAAAACATTTAAAAGGTGATTTTCCTTCATACTTACTTCCTATCGGTCCTTTAGGTACTCTTCTAGCAAATAGGGCTTCAAGCTGCTCAAATTATTCATCTTCTCTCTTCATATCATCCAATTCCTTTGCATACAAAGCTTTCCAATCTTGCTTGCCGGTTGATGATGTAAATGCATGAAAAGCAGGTTCAGACTTCACAGCTCCAGAAGGTCCAAATTCTTCAAGTTCAAAAGTAGATAATTTCCCAACCAAGGTATCCCTATTGACAAAAGTATTTTCCATTGTTCTCAATTCATTAATTGCAATAGCCTTCATCTTATAAGCCTATGGTAAAGTTCTCAAAACTTTAGAAACTATTTCATCTTCACTCAAAGATCCACCACAATATTGAATTCCCATGACAATCTCATTTACCCTTTCCATAAATGCAGTAATCCTCTCATCTTCTTCCATCTTCAAGTTTTCATATTTCACCCGATAACCATCAAGTTTAGCAATCTTAACAATAGGGTCACCTTCATTAAGAGTCTCCAACTTGTCCCATATAGCCTTTGTTGATGATTTGTCAGGTAATCCCATTATCTGCTGATCAAAAAGTGCACACAAGAGGGCTTCTCTAGCTCTACAATCATTCTCAAGCTCCTTATCCAAGTGTGTCGGAGGAGGATTGTCAGATGCCAGATTAAAAGGTGTAACACCATTCTCTATGATTTCCCAAATTTCCTTACCAATACATCTTAGATGAGTCTCCATCCTAGTCTTCCAAACTTTGTAATTTGTTCCATCAAGCCTAGGAATATCTCTCTAAAAGATAGTTGCAACTGAAGTAGATGAACTTGAACTGTTAGTCGTCATAGGATCTTCCTCAAGAGGTTAAGCTTCTTCAGAGAGGACCAAAGGTCTGATACCAATTGTTAGACAGTTCAAATAACCGGAAGACAACTGAGAGGGGGGAATGAATCAGTTGTCACCAGATTACCAAAACCTTAAGCAATTAAAACATTGTTACCGAAACACATAAGATCAATTACGGAATGCATAAACCAATTACCGGAATAGCAGATATATCAATTAAGCACAACCAATAAATAGAGAATAAATACCATTCACATGACACCAAGATTTATACGTGGAAAACCTGGTAAAGGGAAAAACCACAGTGGGAAGCCTACCCACAGTCAGATAATATTTCTTCAACAAGTATGTGATTACAAATTGAGGGGCATGCACTTGCAAAAAGGCCAACAACCTATAACACATTGCTCATTACAAAAGAAGTCTCACTGACTACATAAAAAATCTAGACTACAATCTGGAAGGAAGAATGAACTGCAATGATAACATCTCCTATGCGTAAGTGCAGTTCCAGTTAAGCTCAATACCATAGGACTTAATCCTCTTACATAAACCCAACTTGATCACCAATTATTTACCAAATCCTTTGCATGAATGATTAATACATTATTCGCTCCTATACCATATCCATTCCCTTACATATGATCTACAATGAGATCTTACATCATATATATACAAACCCTCGACCATAAACAATAAGGTCGGCCACCAGACAATAAAATATATTACATAATTACAAAACATGTCAGCCTGAGACCAAACAAATAATATCCAACCCATAGGACATCCCAGAAACACATCAAGAAGACCAATCAACATGTTACATTAAGTCGGTCCAAAACCTAGATAGTATAACCTAGAATAGAATTGGTTCGGTACCAAATGAAATGATCCCAATCAGCCAAGTCTCGAACATGATCACCATCAGCATCCTGAATCTCTACTAGAAGTTGCACCAACACCACTTATGCATAACATCAAAGATCTTCAACAAAGCTCTGCCGGTGAAACACTCACCGAATCAACAAACCAGGCTAACTAGCATAAAAGAAAGCATCTGATCACCAAATCAAAACCAACTGACTGAACATGAATCTGGGTAGCATGAATAGTAGATCTAAGCCAATTCCATAAGCCAAGACATACCGAAGCATACTAGATCATCATGATCTAACCATCCAGAAACCAAACATCCTACCGAGACCAAAAGGATACCGGTAAAGCAGCCAAAACAGCTAGTGTTGACATCAATGACAAAACATCAATGCAACACATAATCAATTCCTCCAAATGGCCAACTATAGTAAAGGGGAAGACTTTTTGATTTATGGGTGTGTCTCTTTACCTTGTTTGCTTTCCCATTTATTTCTTTCTATGTGTTTTGGTTTTACCATTTTTAGGGTGAAATTGCCTTAGCTATTTTATTTTTTTGTATGGAAAGGGTGAAGTGGAGACAAATTCCTCAGGTTTTACAAGATGTGTGGCTACTATTGTCAAAGATCTTTATGAAGACAACTTGTTGTTTCAAATGTATAATTGCATATTTGGTATCCACTGTTTGAAAGCAAGCATTTTTGTGCGTCCATCATCAATACATAATGTAGACCCCAATATATTTTCACAGCACTGCCTCTCTCTTTAAAAGTACACATAGAGAAATCTCCTTCCTTTGCCACAATACTTCACAGTCCCTGTTGAATTCATAAGAAATTTTGTTAGGGCATTTAGGTTTGATAGTCTTCTTTGAAATTATTGTCTTTATTCATATCAAATTTTAAAAAAAATTGTTTACAACCACTAAAGGCATATCCAATCTAGAAAAGATTATGACATCTTTCATCAAGATACAGTCAATAAATTTGTTCAGTTCTAGTTAAGTTTCAGACTTATTAAACAAATTGATGTTTGACACTAAGTAATTTATTTATGAATTATTTTTTTCTTTGCCTAAAATGAATCCATTCATGACAATTAAATTATTTTTGTCCCCTTGCCCCTCTCAACAGTCCATTTTGATACCACTTTAACCTATCGAGACACATATGCATAGAGCTCTAGCAACCTTTGAAGCAACATATGGTCGGCTTGAGGTCGTGGGTCACCCCCATGGTCTCGAGTTCGAGTCTGGGCCAGGTTTGAATGGTGCGCGTGTGTTGCAGGTGTGTGTGCGTGCCCCAAGGGGGACTAGTTTCGCCCCACTCACCTCAAGTACCCACGTGTTTGGATTGCTAGGCGCTGGACGTTGGGCGGGTAGCGGAGAAACCCCCTTGAAAGAAAAGAAAAAAATAATACAAAAACTATGTTATCATATTTATACCCCTACCTATGTCAACAATTTGATAATATAAATCGCCTCCAACTTCCATCCCTGTCCCTCCCCCACTAAATCATGAGGTATGCAACAAGGCCCAAGAAATATGCATAGGTCATTGACATCTCTCTGAAGCTGCAATTCATGATGTGTCATTATGTATACGTAACACTTACTAAACCATTTTATCATATAAAGTCTTTTCTCCCTCCAACACCTCCTCTAGGGACTTTTATCAAACTAGGGGAAAGGACCCAGTAGTTGAGCATGTTCCAATTGTTGTGAGGGTTGTTGATACCTTTTGTTCCAAAAATTGAACAAATAAAACCTATTGTTTGAAACAAAAAATATCAATTTTTGTTAGGAAATGTACCAACAGTTGTTAGGAAATGTACCAATAGTTGTTAAGAAATGTACTAATATTGTAAAAAGTAACCAATCAGGTGATGCCACATCGGCTGCACAACTATTGGGGTCTCTAATGCACGCCTATTGGTCTCACTTTTTTTTGGGGCTGTTTTGGACACCTTGGCAAAAAGCATGCTGATGTGGCATCATATTTGATGATGTGGCCCTGAAACCTTAGTTATAAGCAGGGGACTTGCCAAGTAAGCTGCTGTAAAAAAATCGGAGTGATTCGAAATTTCCAAGTAGGATTTTGAGAAGCGTGAAGTTAGGGTGCACGACTACTGGGTCCTTTCCCCTAATCCACTTGGAAATTTTAGAAGATATTGGAACCAAAATATCACATCATCGTACGATTTACTATAGACAAACACTGTAAAAACTATCCCAAATGAGTACCACAAGGTATGATTCACTTATTACTCATTTTGTTTTTGTTGCATGCAGCTAGTTGAAATCGTACCATCCAGAGCATTTGCAAGGACAACGATCCATGCAGCAAGGTGAAGGAAAAACAAATTGAAACAGGGGAATGGGTTAGATTTATTAAATACTAAAGTGTTCAAATTGTGAAATAAAAAGTTGTTGATTAAAATAGCACAAAATTAGTAGCTCCAATGCTACAAAGTCTCTGCCCTGCATCATTCAATTGATTCAACAAAAAAAATGGGCTATTAGATAAGACACAAAACGATCTTTAATTATAGTCCCTCTATGTAGGGGAAAATACATAGGTCTAATAGCGTAGATATTAGGATAAACCTGTCTAACTGAAATATCTGCTTTCTCAAAATAGGGGACTAAAATTGTCGATCAACAAGAGATTGATCAATAGTATGATCTCTACTGCCCTATATTTTACATAAATTGCATTGTTCATATACATCTGTAGATCAACAAAAGAATGATCACTTTTATTTTCTCACCTTTGAAATATGATTTTTTATCAAAGCCAAGGCATACTAATGTGGTAGTTGTCTGTGGAAAACAATGCAACCAATCAATTCTGCTATCAAAGATATCATCTTCATTCAAATCAAATCGTTGTAATTGTCTGCAAGAAGAAGCTTTGCCAATTCATATACTTGCAATGTTGTCAATCATATATCATGTGAAACAAAAGTTACTTGACCAAAAAATTCAATCCAAAACAAGATTTAATCAGTCTGTAGTGAAAAGGAAGCTTACAAAATTGGTAGCAATACTTTAATCTAGGTTAATCATAAAGACATTGAGAGCATGAGATGAATTTAATTACACACTTGAAATAGAGAAAAATTATCTATGAGCACTAAGCCAACAAAGTAGATGCAAGGTTTGCAAATATTTTCATTATGAATACTAATCATTTTTACTCAATCACAATCCTTTTTTACTGAGTATCCCTTACTTATCTGAAAATACATTATCATTCTAAGCATCAAAAACACACTCATCATTCGCATATCAATTTTTTTTCTTAATATAGGATATCCTCGTTAGTTGAGTCACCAAGCAAATTATGAACACTGAAATTGAAGGATTTGATCAAAATTTTAAAATGCACCTCTACTTTTTTCTCACCTTTTTTTAATACCAAGTCCCTAGCCTTATTAGAAAACATATCCAGTTGAACTTTTTCCTTAGGACATCAACACATTAAACTAGGAAACATGTTTGCAAAAATGATAATCTTGTTTTTTAGATCACAAGTTCACCCCTTTGCTTTAAATAGAGCATGGTACTTATAACAATATAAAAAAGATGCTATCAGTAAACTTGAAAAACAAGAGCCTCTTTTGGACAGAAGGTTTTGGGATGGCTACAGATCTGTCAAGGCTTACTGGTCAAGACCGGACTCCATATAGTTGGAGTTTTAACTGAGTTCCTACATGTTGGAACTATACTAGAGGCTTCAACATTAACCATAATGTTGGTAAAGTAATTAAACTGGTTCTAACAATCTTTCATGCTGAGATGTGTAGCCATGAATACAAAACCATTTTACAGTTTTTCAAGCAAACATTGACCAACTCGACTTTTTGCAAACTTAGTCTCCACATCCCTAAGCAGGAACTTCGTTGCTTTGCAGCTCTTGTTTTTAATTAGAAGGGGGGATTTTTTCATTTTGTCATAACTTGCAAAAGGATAGTCAATCAATCATTTGTAAAGTCACTGACCTCAAAAATTAAATCAGTGAAGAGTTACCTATTGTAATTTGGGAAATACTAAATGAATAAGTCCTGTGATGTAAGGTTTCAAAGTATACAATGCAATTATGTGTTAAATATAATGCTTATAATGCTTATATTGAAAGTGAATGACCTTTGCATGCAGAGATGGTATTTTGTTGCATGGCCTCCTCCAATGTCTTTTGTAGACACTTGAAATTGTCCCAAGTTTTCGACAACAATTTTCACTAACTTTTCATCAAAACTGATTAAATAATTTTTATTAATTAATTAGTACTAGTATTCTTCTTCTAATTTCTTTGTAATTAAATATTTTTTAATTGTTTAATTATTGTTCTTCTAAACCATTAACTAGATGATCTTAATTATTTAATTAATGGTCATCATTATCTCTTTCCGTTTAATTAATCTTGATCTTAATTGCCTAATCCTAACTATTCCTCTCCGATTAAATAATTCACTTAATCATTTAATCCCTTTATTCTAAGCTAATTATCCCTTTCTCCAAATCATTCTAATTAAATAAATACTTTATCATTTAATCCCTTTATTCTAAGCTAATTATCCCTTTCTCTAAATCATTCTAATTAAATAAATTTTTAATTTATTTAATTAGCATGTGTGGATGATTTAAATAAAAAAAAATTATTTATTTATTTATTACCCCACTTAACTCTTCCACTTTCCAATTGTCATTCCCACTCTCTCTTCCACTTTCCAATTTTCATTCTCACTTATCTCTTCCACTTGCTAATTTCCCTCTCACTTAACTCTTCCACCTTTCCATTCATCTCTCTCTTTCTCCACTTTTGAAATGACAACTTTTTGTTGAAAATAAATAGTTTATTTATTTATTTTCAATTAAAATATCTCTTTCTTCATTTAACCCATTCTTCACTCTTTCATTCCTCCACTTTAAAAAGGGTAGCTTTTGATGAAAATAAATACTTTATTTATTTATTTTCAATTAACTCATTTTCTCTCCACTTAACTAATCCTCACAATCAATCCTATTCATTCTTTTCACGAATTTTAAATCAATCTTAGTCATTGATCAAAATCCAAATCTTCTATTTAAACCAATCAAATCCTCATTTTCGACAACCGCACCTTCGATATCTTCATTCTATCAAATCATCAACTTGCTTTCCAATTTGCTTTGTGCACACATAATTCTCGATAGTCATCATATAAGAAGATTAAGAAGAACAATGGAGGCCATGGATTTGGTGCTAGGTATAATCATTTTTATTTTCATTTGAGTGCATTTTGAATTCATTTTCCGTTGATTGTTTAGATTGTTTTGCATTGAATTTGGAGTTTTGTGGTTGCTCTAATTGTTCTTTACAAGTATTTCCTAAATTTACCTACAACACATTTATTCTCTTCCAACATTTGATAACTACATGACCTTTCTTGCCACAAAAAGTACAAGGATATTCTAATCTCTTCTTTGCCTTAGAGGAAGATTCACCAAGCTTAGAAGATTTTTTATTTTTAGGTGTGGGTTTTGTTTTTAATTTAACTTTTTTCTTGTGATTATAGGAACTCGCATTGCTTGATGTAGATTCTATCTTAGGTTTTTTTGTCTTCTTACCTTTTTTTCTTGGATGACTAAGTGACCAATGCAAAAGTTTTGGAACTTGAAGTGACTCCAACTATGTCAAATCAACATATTCTCATGTCAAGTTATCACAAAATACCTCAAATGAAGGAAAGTTGAATGTATCTCCCAATACATCCATAACAAAATACAAGGAAAAAGAGAACACCTGTAAGGGTCCTTGAAGCTTAGACAAGATAAAAAAGATACATGCCTTGTCATCTTTGTCCTTTCCATAACCTTATAAAAGCGATCTTAGTGACCTGGATTTTACTAGAAAGTTCTCAATAAAGGGAAATTGATTAGGTGCTAGTTTAGTCAATTTTGTCTCAATATGTAATATACTAAAAACTCATTAATTGTACCAAACAATTCCTTGTACTTATTTGAAATCTTCTTAGTGTTAATGTAAATAGTGTCATTATACACCTAGTTACCTAATCACCTTTCGAGGATTGACCTATTCACACCTACCTTAAGTTTACTTAGGCTATTTTATATTTTTTTCTCACCTCATGTGGTTGACACGTGTCCTCATCACTAGAGACACCTATTGCATTTGTGTTTAGCACTAGCTCACACACTTGTCAAGTGAGCTTACAAGTGTTCCATCTTTGGATGGGTCGTTAATTGTTCAATCCTACCTCCCTACCTCGTCTACCTTGCCTATATATGCAAGCTCATCTATGTACATTTGACACTCTCATTTTCTATACAACAAACATGATCTTGTGCACTATTCTATTTCTTTTGATGCTTTTAGATTTTGGCTGCTCCAACATAGTATTAAAGTCATTATTACACGTTCCTTCCTACATCAAGGTCGTTCCTACACAAACCCCTACCATCAGAGCATTATAGAGCTAAATGAATATTGTCATTGTGTTTAAAAGGCTTAGAAAATGAAAAAATACCTTTCGTTTTGTCTATTTTGGTAACATTGATTTTTTAGTAGAGGGTTGATATGCCCTCTACCCATCTACTTTTTTTTTTTTTGGGGGGGGGGGGGTTAGAATTACAACAATATTGGTTTATTCAGCCTATTTGGAGGGTTTTTGGTTCGTGATTATTCTGAAGTGACTTTGGCCATTAAACTCTTTGCAAGAAATTTTTTGGCCATTTGGGATGCCTTAGTCATTTGACTTTAGTGAGACACAATTTGTCATCCTAAAGCTATCTTTATAGAATAAATTGGAACTACATCTGCATCAAATCTGCTTTGTTTTGGCTATATATTTGGTTGTGTGGCCTACTTGCAGCTTTACCCACTTATTCCAGTGGTTCAATTTCTCCCTAGCATTGGTCCTTCAAACTATAATTATTTTCCAATAATTTTGGCCATTTGAGACGTTCCAGTCATTTGACTTTTGTGAGACATAATCTATCATCCTGAAGTTAAGTTATGTATCTTTATAACATAATACTGACACAATATTTAAAAAGCATATAGAACGAATTCTAAATCGTCCAATACAAAAAACTAAAAAAAGAAAAAGAAATCTTTGTTTTGGGAATATATATTTGGTTTCGTGGCCTATTTACAACTTTGGTTTTGGGCATATATATTTGTATTTGTGGCTTGTTTACAACTTTATCCACTTAATCCAATGACTCCATTTCTCCCTAGCATTGAGTCTTCAAGTTACATAAATAATTCCTAGGATATTTCTCTATCTTTTACATTGTAAAGGTGTCCAAAATCATTTATGTCTATTATTTGGCATTGTTTGGAGGGCTTTGTGGTTTTTATTGCAAGGCTAAATCAAGGAGAGTGGAAACTCTTCCCAATGCCTCAGTGGCTTTGATATCTCCAGTATTTGAGGGTTTTCAACAAGTTGTTGAATACCACCATCTAATCATTTACCTTTCACGACTCTCTATGGTGCTCCTTTGGTGTAAGTATGTCACACATCAATTCATAGGAATACGCTTTGCTCTAGACTTTGCATTGCACTTTGAACTAACGGTGAATAATGAAGTTTTGTTGATGTTATCCTATTCATAAGATCTTCTTTTGGCTGGTAAAGATACTCTACCATTGGGTGGTGTCTTAATCTCTTTCAATCTTTGAAGGTGATCTCTTTCATTATGCCCAGAGGCATCTACAATGACATACAAATATTTGTAAACAAAAAATTGGTTTTGAATAAGTTTGATGTGGAGATGACAGGTAAATGCATGCATGTTTCAGTTTCTCTATAAGTATTATTTTATATCTTTGAATAAAATAGAATCATTTCCACTTGTCTCTAAGTATATAAAAATATTACATTTTTAATGAGAGTAAAAGAGTGCAACATTATTCAGCTCCATGTCCTTCTTGACAATTAATAAACATGCAAGACAACTATGTGATATCTCTCAGCATTATTTTATGTATATTTTTTTTAGAATATAGGTATACTAGTATTAGCAACTTTTAAATACCAAGGGTTTCATTGATCACTAATACTTTTATTTTTTTCTCTTTAGATAGGTGTCTACTCCACATTTGTTGCAGAAAGAACTTCCTAGACCAACGAGCCCTCCAACACCCAACAACCTCTGAAACAAACACTCAATCACATTGGACTTGGTCAATCACTCTCAGCACCAAGGGTAATGAGGTTTAGCAGTAGCAACCTCTCTGTCAGGTGCTTATTTTCCCATGCGTGGCACGTTTTCTTAGTCAACCACACTTGCCATTCCATCCATTTGAAGGCAACCATATTTGCACAACCTCCATGTGTGATAGTCCTCACACTCACCCACCTCTTATCTTTTCACAACATTAATTGTCACCATTAATTTTGCCAACCATTTTTTTAAATGGTTAATTGTTTGTAAAATAAATTATCTATTTGTATCAAGTGTTTGTAAGGAGGGAGACTTGATTTTTTCCTTTTTGCAATAACTAGTAAATGGGGGATTTTTTGGTTTTTTCATAACTTGTAAATGGAGAGTAATTTTTCAAGTGTGGATTGTCATTCCATTCCAATTCCAATGAATGGTTGTATGACTAGGTTTAATAATATCTTAGGGTCATTTCTTATCTTTTAGTAAAACTATATTTAATGTAATACCCTAAAAAAGGTCACCTAAACCATGGGCCCCTAATCTCGACAACATCACCAAGGTCCTAACCAAAGGCAATTAAATCAACCTTGAATACCTAATTAATTAATTCTTCAATCATTAATATCACATGGCAAATAAATCATTCTATATTAATTAAATATTTATTTAATTAATCAAATCATTCCAAGTAAATCATTTTGATCAATTATCCTATTTATTTAATTAAATATCCTAGCATGTTTTATTAATAAATAAATTTGTCATTTAATCATAAAAAAAAGAATTAATTTACAAAAAAAGGAGATTTATCAAAAAAAGAGGAATTAATCTGTAAAAGAAAGAGTTAAATAGAGAGAAGAAATCAAACTTAAGATGTTTCTTTTTCTAAAATTGAAATAACTTGAAAAATCAGAAAAGCAATTAAATTGAATTAATCATTTTCTCTAAAAATAAAACTCAGAGCTTTTGAGAGAATAAGTTCAGTTGCATTGAAAAGGCTTTTTCTAAATGAGAATCTTGAGCAAATTAAAGAAAAGTGCATGGAATCGCCTATTTTTTATCTCAAGTGCATGGAATCAACTAAATTTTATCTCCAATGTAAACTCAAACTTATAATCTGAATACATTTCAATCAAGCTATAATTGGAATCTATCTCAAGGTTAACTTAATCTGATCTCTCAATTATTTCAAGTATCCTAAATTGTGTTTTTTCTTGAGGAATCTCAACCACTCATTACTAATCGATCTTGACCGTTGGTCTCTCTTTTGAGTCTCTATAAATTCATTTGTCATCTCTCATTCAAAACACCCTGGAGATTTATTGTTATTATGCAATTTTTTGCTCTAGAGTCATTAAAAATATTGTGCCTTTGAGATTATTGCATCTTAGTTTAGTTTTTTACATATTTAGTTCAATTATGATTGCTTGAATTCATATAGCTTAATATTCATTCATTTAGCTTAATATTCATTCATATAGCTTAATCTTGCATATCTAGCATAATCTTGCATCCATTTAGCTTACCCTTGTGCTCATATAGATTAAATCTTTCATCTTGGTGTAGTCTAGTCACTAGTATTGCTTAGACAAATCTAAGAGCAAGTCTATACTCACATCTTTTAGAAGGCAATAGGTCGATTTGTTATGGTTTTTATATTCATTATTATATTTGTCTAACCATGCATGCAATGACTTAATTGAAGTGTTGTGTCTTACAACTTGCAGATACTTATCCACTTTTCACACACACATTTTTGGCGCCCACTGTGGGGCCGAAGACTTCCTTTTTTGGCCTCACAAACTGACTTACTTCTATCTTTCAGATTTATTTTTTGAAATTTTTGAGGCCTGAATGACAAACTGCAGATATTGTATGGTCCGTTGCGAATTATCATACGACTCAGTGAGAATACCATATAGTATTCTGGTTTTTGGTATTAAAAACGGACTACAAATTTTGGGGTTTTTCTTATTGAATTTTATGATACTAATGTTGAACCTGGATTGTTTTCTGTTTGCCTGAAATATTTTGACAGCCTAATCAGTTTTTGCAGAATGTTTGTCGAAGAATATGCCCATCACACAAAAATAATATGACTACTGATTCATTGTTTTTGCAGGTTGCCTGAAGAGATTCAAGTGAACTTCGTGTATTCTTTAAATTAATTTTTTAGGCACTTAAATTTCTATTTGGTTAATGAACAAATCTGTCTTTTGTGTTTTAAGAAAAATCTAAGAGGTAGGAGAGTATGCTCTTGTCTGCACAAACAATCAGAAATCCAGACCCTCGAAGAATTTTCTAAATTTTGAGATTTATGTACCTTTAGCGGGCCTGTCAGAGTGGGAAAAAGTAATCACCCTGTGAGAATGACTCAAGTGAGTATAGCTAGACCTCAGCATTCCAAATCACTATAATAATTAGGCCTCTAGTGATCAAAGTCTAGAAGGACGGGATTATTTGAGTTTTCTCTTTGAGATCTCTCATATCGAGCATTTTGTAGGGTCTCACGATCTCAATCATGTTTACGTGAGTACAACTTATTTTGGTACCTTGTCGGGCTATAGGCCTCAATCATGCTTGCATGACTTCAAGGGGTAATTTATAACAGAATTCCTGACTAAGAACTATAAGATAGAGGCTACCTAATTCACCTCCGAAAGGGGGATAATCTTTGTGCAAGAGAGATAGTAACTCTCCCAAGATACTTGTCATTTTGTGCCCCCATTAGCATTTGGAGATGGCTAATACGGCATTGAGAATCCATTGCATGAGACTCAGCGGCCTTATTTTGATTAGTTATTGGGTGTGTATCTAAGTCTGCAAGCAAAGGTTTTCTTCTCTAAGCCAACTTCCATAGGGTTAGCGTGTTGTGCTTGAAGTCATTATACATATTGCATGTTTATTGTGTTTTCATCCTTGAAACGGAAACTAAAGAAAACAATAAATAACTCAGTGATCAAAACTTTGTCCATGTCAAGAACTAGTCTTTGTCAGTCATCAAACTCAGTCCTAGTCAAAATCTGATCTTTGTCAGTCATCAAAACTCTGTCTATGTCAAAATCTCGTCTTTGTCCAGTCCATTGTCATACGAGTCTACCGAATTATCATCTGGCTATATACCTATTGTCGTACGAGTCTTAATCAGTCCTATCAGTTTATCATCTGGCCCTGTCATAATTGTCATCCAGGTATACAAAAATGTCATTTTGTTACTAGAAAATTGTCATCTGGCCTTTAGTCTACTGGCATGCGAATAATCATTATACTCATCAGATTGTCGTCTAGAGATCATTAAATTGTCATGCGAGCTTAGGCACCAACTCGTATGAGAAACTGTCTGTATCGTTTGAGAACTATTTAATTGTCGTCTGGGTCTGAAAAACTCTATCGTACAAATTCCCAATTTTATCAATCTAGAAACTCGTTTGTCTACACACTTTTCCAGAACTGTCATACTTGCTTAATCAATCTAATTGCCTAATCAGTCTACAATGAGCGTATATCTAGTCATCATAATTCTGAGCAATCTGGTCATCATAATTTTGCACATAAAAAATCTTGATCTAGTGTACCCCTGTCGTTGTGTTGCATGATTTTGTTGATCATCTTTCAGCTAGTTCAATCAACTACTTATCAAAATAAGTTACTTAGATCACGTCTTATACAGGATAGATCGTTCCTGAAACCAGACTAAATCTTAGTCACTTTTCTCAAACAATGTGTCAAACAAACAACTAGCTTCAATTTGATCTTGACTTTTGCATCACATCTAGCTCTCAGTCACATCAGTTATAAATGCCTATTCAAACCAGAAGTTCTCACAAGAAAGATACCAAAGGTAAAGGATTGTCCTTTTCATTACAAGATAATCCATTCTTCGTAGAGGACCCTGTCTCTAATAAACCTTCATCATCAAGTATACCAATTTTTTATCAACCCTTATCTCCCATCATGTCTGGAGAAAGGCAAGAAAGACAAGTTGCTAAACACGATACTTATGACAATATCAACACCCATGCTAATGACAGTGATTCCTCATCTAGCGAGTCTGAAGCCTCTGAACCTACAGAAGTTGTTATAAATAGCTGTAAAAAAGATAAAGATTTCCGAAAAATGATGAAGATTATCATGGCTTGAGAAAAAGAAGACTATTTTCTAGAGCTAGCAAAACAAGGCGCTAAACTCCCTACTGATTATAACATCTAAACCCTTATCACTAAAGAGGAAGAGACACCCTTAGCACTAGTAAACAACTAATTACAAGCGTTATAGACTGAAATCACATAAATGAAAAACAAGAATAAATCAATAAAGCAGTATTCTTTAGACACGATCTGCCCATTCCCATTTGACAAAAACCTTTACATGCCTCCATTTCCTTCAAGAGTGGAGATTCCTAAATTTGACAAATATGACAGAAATACAGATCCTCAAGACCATGTCAGAGAATTTTGTGCTTTATGTATGGAGTTTATGCATGAACAAACATATCTCATGCGCCTTTTCCCGAGGAGTTTAGGAGGACAAGCTATGGAATGGTTTTGTCAAGCCTACCTATGGGAATTAAAACTTTTCAAGAATTAGTCGAATTGTGTCTCCAACAATACTCCTATAACATTCGTCATCCAGTCACTATGATCAAGCTGTGCAATACCAAATAGAAAATAGGAGAACCTTTTCTCACTTTTCTTCAACGTTGGAGAAAGATGTTCTCTAGATATTCACGACCTATTCCAGATTATGAAAAGATGGACTTTTTTGTCAATAACCTGATCCCTAAATTGAAATACAATATGCAAATGCAAGTGTACCTTTCATTCAAAAAAATGGTAGATAGTGCTCTCAGAATGTAAGATGTGCTTATAAAGAAAGGAGACATGTCACTTTGGAAAGAAACACAACAAGGCTTTGGTTCCAAAGAAAAGAACAAATACTGGAAATACGGAAAAGTTAACAACATAATTATTGTTAATGATGGAGTGGTAGACAATGTTAAACCAAAACCCACAATATTTAATCTGGCTAGCGGCACACAAGCCCTCAAAGCGGCTAAAACTGCGACAGAAAACCCTTCGAAGAAATCAAAAGAGTGGTTTAGAGAGAAGCCTTGGCTTTTAAAGACTAAACACAATTTCACTCCTTTGGAAGAATCATACGAATCCGTTCTTAAGACTCTATTGACAAATGATCTAATCACATTGCTTGATAACTCTAAACCATATGATCCAGAAATTAAACCCAAATGGTGGAGGGAAAACAAATACTATGAATACCATCAAAACAAGGATCATACAACAAACAACTGCATGAAACTCAAACACAAGATTCAAGACCTCATCGATGATGGCAAAATTGTTGTTGGAAATCATAGACTAACGTTGATCACAAAGATTTTAAAAATCCCTTGCCCGCTTATGAAAAAGGTGATTCCTCAAAATTCAAGGGATGTGCCAAAGTCAATTACACCTATGCTAACAATGATAATGTGATCAACATGATTTAATCTTCACAACTTGAACATTGCAACATGATCATAGTCAAAGATAAACAACATAATACACAAACTGCAAATGTTGTAACCCGCGCTCAAAAGGAGCTAGTTCCTCAACTCCTGATCAAACAACATCAAACATATCAACTTCTTCAAATAGACAACTAGATATGATCACGGCTAAATCTAAACAACTAGTTTCATCATCCTCTCCTGGTTATAGCATTGTCGAACAATTGAAACAAACTACCGCTTAAATCTCCGTTTTTGAACTGCTAAAGATCTCTTATGCTCATAGAGAGATCTTGGACAAATCTTTGCTCACTACTAATGTCCCTAAAGATTAAGATGTAGATCGGTTTCAATCTATGGTGGGTCACCTGACTTCACCTCATTACCTCACCTTCTCTGAAGAAGATGACAATTCACTGAATCACCCGCATAACCAATCATTACACATCTAAGCTATGATCCATAAACACTGAGTCAAACATGTTTTGATAGATGGGGGTGTTGGATTGAATATTTGTACCTACAATCTAGGCACAGTTGGGATTTTCTGAAAATGTCATTGATCCAGCAAAGAAAATAACAATCAAAGCTTATGATGAAGAAGAGAGAACCTCTAAAGGTCTAGTGCTATTGTTGATTAGGGTAGGACCTATGGAGAGAGATGTTATTTTTTAGGTGCTTGACCTTCCTCTTTCATACATCTTGTTGGGTAGGCCATGGATTCATGAAATGAAAGCAGCAACATCTATATATCATTAGTGCTTGAAATTTCCTTATAATGGAGTTGAAGTCAATATTCCTGCTGATACAAGCTATACCTGTAATGTGTTAAAGCAGTGTACTGATACCTTTGTTCCTCATAATAGAGTAGCCTCTGTGATTGAAAGTTCAAAAAATTAGATGAAGGACTTAGAAAAGAAATTGAAAATCATAGGTACTGGCATTGATGGATATAAAATAGAACCTGTACTTTTGCTAATGTCTCTTCCTCCATCGCCAAGACAGACTGGAAAACCATCAAAGGATATTAAGCCACAAACTTCAACTCCAAATGTCATTTATGATGGTATTTTTGTACAGTCCTCTACTTCTCTTGCAAATGAAACAAAAGAAGAGGTTGTTCTCAAATGACTTTTCAAAGAAGATAGTGAAAACAAAAAAGTCCAACATTGTGAGATTTCCCCTAAACAATATGGTCCAGGCTATAAGATGATTCAACTCATGGGATATTCAGGTATTGGTCCTCTAGGCAAGCATCAAGAAGGTATTATTGAACCTATTCAGTTACAAACTAAGTCTACAAATGATAAAGCCAGACTTGGATACCATTTAAAGGAGTCGTCAGATCAAAAACCTACTTCTCATCATCAGTCTAAGTGGATGAAAAAGATACTACCTTCAACATCATAGGAAGTAAATACTCAACAAACTCAAGAAGAGTATGAAAAATAACAAGAAGAATTGGCAATCAAGAGAGAAGAAGCAACTTGTAATCAAGTTCCAACTGTATCAGCAATAACATTATAAGAAGTACAAGTCCCAGAGGGTGTGAGAGAAGAAATGGAAAGAATTAAAGAATGGTTTGCACCACTGAATATTTTGGTCACATACATAGGGAGAATGCAATTAGATGATTCAAAAACTGACTCGAATGAGTATGAATAGGGTCAAGATCCTCTGTCAGATGCATCTACTAAAGAAACTATTGAAGAACCTAGTGATATCATAGATGAAGCACAAGAGATAGTGCACTTAAAACTACAAAAAGAAATAGAGGAAATCAGATTAAAAAGACAAGAAGACTATGAACAAAAACTGAAAGAAGAAAGAGCACAAGAAAATTCTTCACCTACTATATCTCCCTCTAATGAGATAGAGAAAATCAGGTATGGCACTACAAATAAAGAATTGGAGGCTACAGAAGCAGGGCCAGTCATTAGTCTAGAGGAAGCTGAATGGAAAAGACGACAGAGACTAACAAAGTCATCAAGAATATGTCAACAGGTATGTCAAATACAAGTGATCATCAAACCAAATCACGAAGGAACTTGTAGCATCAAAGATGTAGATATTAATACTTTACATGGTTTCACTAAGCCACTTGAAGAAGAGTCAAAGGCTTCATCTTCTGACTCTGATCACTCTGACATAAGCTCTATTTATGACATTACCTACTCGACACCAAACTATAACTACTTCGTCATGAATGTCGACACTCTGTCTATTGAACTTGTTACTGTCGAACCACGATATGTAGTCCAGTCTGAAGTAGAGGACGATGCTAGTGGTAGGTATGTTGGGTTAGATTCCCTAAATACTATTGTAAACTTCAGTAATCTTGTTCTAACTCTTCTTGGTCTCGAGACACCTATGCAAGGTAGTCTTCTAGAACTCGACTCGTCGGTTCGAGGTTGTGATGACAATACCGGTAATTTCCTTGAACCTGTTAAATCTTTATCCCTGGTACATCCTGAGCTTATTGACTGTACTCTCCAAAATAAACCTTTGAATATACCTACCTTTGCCAGTGACTATACATTAGCTGTTATCTTAACGTAGTTGAACCAATGGACTTTTCCACCAGCGAACAAAGTGAGAACATGACAGCAACAAATATCAAGTATCTTAGTTGCAAAAATCAAAAAGTTCTAATGATGAAAACCACACTGTGGCTGTGTCAGAATCAAAAATAGTAAAAATAAAGGATGTACCTAACGGTGAAAACCTCTACGAGGTGCCTGAAGGTGAGATACTTGACATTTTGCTTGATCACTTTCAAGAGTGATCAACATTGCTAATTGAACCTACACAACTAGTAAACATTGGAACAGAAGAAGCTTAGCACACCATACATGTAGCTCAATCCTTTTCAGTCGAAGAACTAAAAGAATTTATTGATTTCTTCATGAAAAAGAAGATCAATTTTGCATGGACATATGCTGATATGTCAGGTCTAGATCCTGACTTTATAATACATAATCTCTCTACCACTCTCGAAGTTAAACCTATTAAACAAAAACTCTAAAAAATGCATCCTCATGTTGCATTACTTGTTAAGGATGAGTTAAAAAAGTTACTAAAAGTTGGATTCATCAGAGCAATTGATTATGCTGAGTGGATATCTAATTTTGTACTTGTTTCAAAACTTAACAAATCAATACGTGTTTGCACAGCTTTTAGAGATTTAAACAAAGCTTGTCCAAAGGATGATTTTCCACTACCCAACATAGAAATGATCGTGGACATGATTGTTGGCTATGAAATTTACTCTTTGATGGATGGTTTTTCTGGATACAATCAGATCAAAATTACACCTCAGGATCAAGAGAAAACAACATTCACCTGCACATGGGGAACCTTCTGTTGGAATGTAATGCCCTTCGGCTTAAAGAATGCAAGTGCTACTTATCAAAGAGTTGTAACAACAATTTTAAATGACATGATACACAAAAACATAGAGGATTATGTTGATGATACTCTAGTCAAATCTATGAAAAGATCAACACATCTATCAGAACTAGGTCCAATATTAGACAGGAGGGAAAAATTCAAAATCAGATTGAATCCAAATAAATGTGCATTTGGGGTTATATCTGGTAAGCTCCTAGGATATATTGTTTCAGCGAAAGGAATTGAAGTGGATCCAAAAAAGGTTAAGGCTATCATGGATTTGTCACCTCCAAAGAATATCAGTCAAATGAGAAGTTTACAAGGGCGGCTCCAATCAATAAGATGCTTTATTTCTCAGCTAGCAAATAAGGCTCAACCATTCACAAAGGCATTATGGAAAGGAGTTACATATAACTGGGATGATGATTGTGAACAACATCTAAAGAAAATCAAGGAATATATTTCTAATCCACCTATATTGATGTCACCTATTAAAGGCAAGCCCTTAATTCTCTACATATCAGCTACTGATACATCATTGGGGGCACTTTTGGCACAATAGGATGAGAATAAAAAGGAAAGAGCTATATACTATATCAACAGGACCTTAGTGTCCTGTGAGATAAACTATACCTTCATAGAAAAAGCTTGTTTGGCATTGGTATTTGCATCACAAAAATTAAGACACACATGCTAGCACATTATATCAAGCTGGTGGCTAAGATTGATCCACTCAAATATCTTCTTAGCAAAGCAACACTTACAAGGAGATTGGCTAAATGGGTCATGATTCTTACAAAATTTGACATTGAATATATAGAACGCAAAGCTATCAAAGGACTAGTCATTATAGATCAACTTGTTGATGCTCCGATCGAAAACAATCAACCTTTGCACATAGAATTTCCAGACGAATCCATCATACACCTTACTTAGCGATCCTGAAAAATGTTCTTTGATGGATCTTTCACTCAATAAGGTTCGGGTGCTGGAATACTTTGTATCACTCCTCAAAGATATTCAATCCCAAAGGCTTATAAGATTATCTTTCCTTGCACAAAGAATATTGCAAAATATGATGCATTGGTCAATGGAATCAAGCTAGCTATTGAATGGAAGGTTGTTGAGTTACACATCTATGGAGACTCTCAGCTGATTATCAACCAAATCAATTATACATATCAAACTCGGGATGATAAACAAATGCCCTATAAAAGAATGGTTGATGGCCTCAAGAAATACTTTACCTTTGTATCATTTCAATAGATTCCTAGATCAACAAACAGAGCAACAAATGTTATGGCTACCTTGGTGTCTATATCACAGCTACAAGAATCTGAGTTCTACTGTGAATTCCTGGTGGAAGAGTTACATTATCCTACTTATGATTCCCCTAAGTCCCAGATGGTCTATTCTATTATTAGACATGATTCATCTCACTACAACCATATTTACTCTTATTTGTGTGACCAAATTATTCCTGCTAATCTTACCCGTAATGAGAAAAGAAACCTTATTCAAAATGCTTCACGGTATATCATCATTGCTAACGATTTGTATAGGCAAGGTTTGGATAGTACTTTGCTTAGGTGTCTAGAAACCGAAGAGTCTCAACATGCATTGTCTGAAGTACATGAAGGTATTTGTGGATCTCATTCAAACGGTCTAATTTTAGCTCGAAAACTACTAAGGGATGGCTACTACTGGCCAGATATGGAAAAGGATGCTATAAAATTTGCTAAAACTTGTGAGAAGTGTCAGCTACATGGAAATCTCATACATGCTCCAACAAGGGATCTAATACCCTTCATCACACATTGGCCTTTTCAACAATGGGCTTTTGATCTCATTGGTCAAATCTATCCTACGTCATCTAATGGACACAAGTTTATTATAGCTGCCACTGAGTACTTCACTAAGTGGGTAGAAGCAGTTATGCTAATTAAAGCAACCGGTAAACAAGTAACTATGTTCATCCTTAACTATATCATCTGCAGATATGGGATACCTTCTTCAATTGTGACCGACAATGGAAGGCAGTTCAAAAACAAAGATATAAATGAGCTCTGTGAAAAAGTTCAAAATCAAACAACATTGATCATCCATATACTACCCTCAAGGTAATGGACAAGCTGAAGCATCTACCAAAAATCTACTGACTATTTTTCACAGAACAGTAAACAAGTCTAGAAGGATTGGCATCTGTAGCTCAATCCTGCACTATGGGCTTATAGAATAAGTATCAGAATACCTACTAGGGCTACCCTTTTTCTTTGGTGTATGGATCTAAAGTAGTCTTGCCTATTGAGGTGGAAATATCTTCTTTGAGAGTTTCTTTATAAGGTCTTGTTACTGATGAAGACTACAAAATATCTAAATTGCAAGAACTCAAGTTGCTGGATGAACATCAGCAAGTGGTGTTTGATCATCTGAGAGCGTACCAAAAGAGAATGTCAAAAGGTTATAACAAGAAAGGTCGACAAAGAGAATTTCAGGTTGGTGACCTTATTTTGAGAGAAAATCTTAAAAATCAACAGTTTCGAGACAACAAAGGGAAGTTTGAACCCAACTAGCTGGGTCCCTAAATCGTTACTGCAGTCTTTGGCTCTAGTACCTATCAACTCTCAACACCGGAAGGAGAACAACTCTGTGAACCGATCAACACCATCCACTTGAAGAAATTCTTCACTTAAGATTCTCTACTCTAGCAACCTGTATAGTGGAAAAGTCCTAAGAAAATCCTAAAAATAAAAATAAATAAAAAATGCCTTGGTGAAAACCTAGTAAATAGGCACCTTGGTAAAAAAAAAAGATCTTTGCCAAGCAGGTGAAAACCTTAAAAATGGGCACCTCTTGTACTCAAGCGCTCCATCTATCAACGCAAATTGTGGCATTTCCTATTTTTATTCTCACTTTCCTACATCTTTGTTTTCACTTGTACATATCTTCTAGTCACTTCTGTGACATCTGGTCCTTTTGGAACCCTCATGGCTTGAAACCGATCAATGTCCTAGTCTTAGGGTAATCGATTGATCAATTTACATGTCCTAAGCAGTATCAACTGAGTCATCTTTCTGTCGATAGTACCGGGTCATCCAATCTGAGTCAGTCATCTGTCTCCAAACTACTGAAGAGTTTTATCACTAAGCAAACAAGCAAAACAAAACTATTGAAAACATCACTAAATTGTTTGAGATATGATTGAATTTTTCTTTGTGTGTTGTCTTTTATATTGGCTTTCAATTATTATGCCCTCTAAGTAACTCAAGGAAGTCTATCTTGACTAAGAGGAGCAAGGATTGGGGGCATAATACTTTTCTTTGTTTTCTATTTGTAGGAATGATTTCGATGATTTGGAAACATCTAATCAGTTGGGTGTCTATGATAAGTGTCTTCACATTAAGGTGAAATCGCCACACATACCTTGACTCTGCTTATTGTATGCTATAGGGAGGTTGGAGTTATTTCTTTGTCTATTTTGAGGGAATTTCTTTAATGTGCAATCTGGATGCATGCATAATCTGTCCAAGGATATGAACGTAAAAAGGGTCATTGCGGACAAGATAATTAATATTGCATATGAAAAGAAAGGAACTCTATTTTGCCTGTTGTGTTTGTGAAATCTCAGTGATGAAAATTAAGCATTCCAAATCCAGTGACTAGGTTTAGGTTGCATTCATTCTAAATTTTTATGCATTTCGAGTGATTTCGAAATGATAACAATGATCTCTTTATTTTTTTGAATGAGAGTCTAAAGCAATCGTCATTTCTCGGCTAAGTGGTTTCTTTTCATCATCATTTCTCTGATCGAGTACTTGTGTATTGAGATGTTAGCTGCATACATGAGAATCTTATATAGATCCATACATTTCATTATATATTTATTTGCATTCATATTATTGCATGAAAAATAAATATTTGCATTACTAGTTACTCCTTTTCATCATTTATTTGCATATGAAAAAGAAACAAAAAAACAAACATCCATATTCATCTCCATTGCATTCATCCATACTGAAAAGATATACATACATATAGAAAAACATCTCATAATCAATCAACACAAGTACAATGGAATCAAATCAAGAGCTTGTATATCTCGTCATAATCTCAGTGTCCAAGAGTACAGATGATATCAATTGTCTAATACAATGTCTCATCAAAGCAAGAATCGCATAGGCTACAAAAATGGGGTATATAACAAAATCTAGGAGATATAACAAGCTATCTCTCTGCCTCTCCCTCATCGCCAGATGGAGGAGGTGGTGCCTACTGACCGACATCCCATCTGGGTGCCCTAGCTCCCTCAGATCAAGCCATATACTGAGAATACGGAACAACCTTTTGTGCTACTAGGACCATTACACTATATGCTACGACATAATAAGTTGCATGGCTCGTCTAATGCAAAACCTCTCGTTGAAGAGCATCTCTCTCTGCTCTCACCTCTCCAAGTTGTCGATCACGCTCAGCTCTGAACTCTGCAAGTTGTCGGTCTCGCTCTGCCAACTGCATTTGTGCCACTGTCAACTGTGACTGCAAACCTGTCAACCTAGTCCTCAAAGACTATACTACATCTGGTACTCCCTGCTCTCTCCCAGCATCCACCTCACCACCTCCCTGCTTATCTCTTCGCTACCTAACCTGCCTAGGAACCACTCTCTCCTCCTCACCTCCAACCTCTGCTTCCCTAGCACTACCAGCCTCGACCCCAATAGCTCCTAAGGATCCACCCTCCACTCTCTATCGTTGTCTACCTCCTGCTGGTCCCCTGTGCTACTAGCACCAGGATCACCTCTTGTCTGCCTAGGTGCATTTGCTCTCTGTCCCTGTACATGTCCTCATCGCTACACCTAACCTAGTATCTGTGCCTATGCTGGTGCATCATCCTCAACCTCCTCTATAAGAGGTGTATGCTCTCCGAGATCTATAAACTGAGGAAATCGATGTCTCTGAAACCAATCCCTATACTGGGGCAATACCCCCACGTTTTCTACATCCTCTATATAATCCCATCTCTGCGGATATAAACCCACTAGATCCTGCATTCTCAGCGCATATGACAGTCTTGGTGCCCATCCTCATCTCTCCTCATCCCCATATCAAGCATAGGTTGTGAACTCCTGGGATATACTCTACTGTTTCCCATACTGTCTCGTCACCCTAGATACTACAAATCGCTCAATGATAGACACCAATCTACCAATAAGAGGTCGAGTCATAAATATATCCTTCCTCTGCGCTCTCCAATCGTCCCATAGCTCTATACCCCTATATGATCTCCATACTACAACAATCAAATCATCCAATTGTCTGCTCCAATAGTCAGTCTTGCCTAGGTGGGGCTAAGTAACATAACCTAAATAACAACATACAATAGGCTGGTGCACCTCTCTAGAATCATCTACAATAGGTTTGCATACTGGGATATGCTCCCATGCCCATATTTGTAGAACTAAAACACTTGTTGCCATGCTCTTCCCCTCCCGATACACAATCTCATGCATCTCATGATACATATGAGCAAGTAAACATGATCCCCACCCTAATCTAACTAGATGAGCCAACAACCTCTTAAGCATTCTTCCCTAACCACGTAGAAATCCCTGATGTCCTCTATCAAGCATCACAAAACAACCGATCATACTTGCCAAAATGTAAGCTAGAGGGTATTGTGTACCATATCTACTCATCAAATCATCCCATGTAATAGCACATTCAAGAATAGTTTCATCATGGAATATCTATCTCAATGCCAAAACACCTTGTTGTTGAGTAGAATCATAATCAACCTTATCTCCAACAAACAGAATCCTCAAAATCTGGTATATATCCTCCGACGTGATGGTCATCTCTCCAACCGGCAAATGAAAGGTGTTATGCTCTGAATGAAAACGCTCGACTAAAGCAATCAACATATCATGTTTCACATGGATATCAAGCATCTGTAATAGGTATTTGAATCCACACAAACCAATATATCCTCTCTCTGTGTTTGATAACTCATGAACTAGCCTCATCGTCGGCAGAAATGTACACCGAAAATAAATATCTGGCAATTGAATCTGCAAAATTGAACATACAAATCGTCAGTACATGATCAAATTTACGCTAAGAATATGATAAACATGCTATAGAATCCAAATATACAACATTTAAAATAAAAAATTGTTGTTTACACCTTCAAAACTACTTGTTGTTTTCCATACGAGTTTTTACAGACAAACAAAAACTCGTACGAGCAAACAATAGGTCCCTCACGATTAAACATTCCCATACGACAAACGGTATCCTCTCGCACGACTAAATGAACTATCAAGAACACTATCATATGATTCATGGGAGAACACCAAATGACAAACCCTACTTGCTCAAAGGACAAAACATAAAAGGACAAATACTCGTACAAGAAAAGGTATTGAACTATACGACAAAATGACATAAATGACTTTGAAAGAAATTTTAAAATGCAAAAATTCAACAAATTTCAAAATTTAAGAAATGTAAAGGCTAAAGATCGATCATTTATTGTTGGGTCGTAGTTTTGCAGCTCATTATGTCATCTCTGGCACTCGAATCGATGCTCCTAAATCGGAATTGCCATTTTTCTTCACAGAAGGTTTTTCAAATTTTAAACTTTCAGAGGTGAAAATGAATTGACAATGACACATGTAAACCCTCATATAGCCCAAACCCTAATTTTCAAACTTGCTCCAATCGACGTAAAACTTGTACTCTAAGCTAAATTGACTGTCCTGAGTCCATTTTCGGGATCAAAATCGAAATCAGATGTCAATTTTCTAGTCAAACTTTCACAACGTTGATCACTTACCACTTTCATCTTCAAGTCAATTTTCGAATCATTTTGCACTTAATTCAATTCTAAATCTCAATTTCATTCTCAAATCAACTCTGATTTTAATTCTTCAACATCAATCTTCGTGCTCAAATAATTATCATCACCAAAAATTGCCTAAAATCGTTGTACCCTCACTATCTTTTGATTTCACTCCCGAGCGGGCATATTCATAACCTCGTCATCTTTTTAGTGATAATCATCATCAAAAGTCGATAAATTTTCCAACTCTTCATCTAAAGTCGAGCAAAAAAATCTTTTCAACCAAACCTTGTTACTAGGGGCATCTTAACTAAATCATGTCGTATCAAGTTGAGATTCTTCGATGTCAAATAGAGCAATCTCTAGGGGTATATCAATCTTTGTCCTTATTTGAATCAATCTTCAAATCGATGTTCAGTTTCAATCACATCAAATCAAGTTGGACGTTTTCTCTTGCTAATCGGTTCTTGTTCAATTAAGTTTGGAATTGGTTTTATCTCACTTCGCTCAGTCGATTCTTGTTCAATCAAGTTCAGATTCAGTTGCGTCTCTCGATCAATCTAGTTCAATCAAGTTCTGGATCAATGCTCATTTCTTGATCAATCAAGTTCAAGAATGGTATCTCGCTCTTTGTTGATTCTTGTTCAATTAAATTTAGGATCGGTATCACTTTGATCAAGCTAAACATCTCGCTCTTCATCAGTTTTTGATCCATCAAGTTCAGAACTGATATCTATTTGACATCAACTATTCTTTGAACCAATGCGTTACTTGCACATTAATTCAAAGAGGGGCAAATGTAATACCCTAAAAATGGTCACCTAAACCTTGGTCCCCTAATCTCAACAACATCACCAAGGTCCTAACCAAAGGCAATTAAATCAACCTTGAACACCTAATTAATTAATTCTTCAATCATTAATATCACATGGCAAATAAATCATTCTCTATTAATTAAATATTTATTTAATTAATCAAATCATTCCAAGTAAATCATGTAAATCATTTTGATCAATTATCCTATGTATTTAATTAAATATCCTAGCATATTTAATTAATAAATAAATTTGTCATTTAATCATAAAAAAAAAAGAAATTAATTTACAGAAAAAGAGATTTATCACAAAAAGAGGAATTAATCTGCAAAAGAAAGAGTTAAATTGAAAAAAAAAAAAAAGAATTAAATTGAGAGAAGAAATCAAACTTAAGATGTTTCTTTTTCTAAAATTGAGATAACTTGAAAATCAGAAAAGCAATTAAATTGAATTAATCATTTTCTCTAAAAATAAAACTCAAAGATTTTGAGAGAATAAGTTCAGTTGCATTGAAAATGCTTTTTCTAAATAAAAATCTTGAGCAAATTAAAGAAAAGTGCATGGAATCACCTATTCTTATCTCAAGTGTATGGAATCAACTAAATTTTATCTCCAATGCAAACTCGAACATATAATATGAATGCATTTCAATCAAGTTATAATTGGAATCTATCTCAAAGTTAACTTAATCTATCTCTCAATTATTTCAATTATCCTAAATTGTGTTTTTTTTTAGGAATCTCAACCGCTCATTGCTAATCGATCTTGACCATTGGTCTCTCTTTTGAGTCTCTATAAATTTAGCCTTCATCTCTCATTCAAAACACCCTGGAGATTTATTGTTATTATGCAGTTTTTTGCTCGGGAGTCATTGAAAATATTATGATTTTGAGATTATTGCATCTTAGTTTAGCTTTTTGCATATTTAGTTCAATTATGGTTGCTTGAATTCATATAGCTTAATATTCATTCATTTAGCTTAATATTCATTCATATAGCTTAATCTTGCATATCTAGCATAATATTGCATCCATTTAGCTTATTCTTGTGCTCATATAGATTAAATCCTTTGTCTTGGTGTAGTCTAGTCACTGGTATTGATTAGACAAATATGAGAGCAAGTCTATACTTGCATCTTTTAGAAGGCAATAGGTTGATTTGTTATGGTTTTTATATTCTTGATTATATCTATCTAACCATGCATGCAATGACTTAATTGAAGTGTTGTGTCTTACAACTTGCAGATACTTATCCACTTTTCACACACACATTTAAAATATGCTTATTTTATGGGAAATTAATTGTTTAATAACTTTTGATCAGTAGCTCGAAATTGAATACCATTTTTATTTGCAAAACCTCATAATTTCTTATTTCCCACATATTTGATCTATTTGCATTGTAAACCGTACTAAATTATAAAGTACCCAAATTAGGGGGCTCTCCAATCACGAGGAGGAATTCGAGTTTTTTTTGCTTTTGAGTTGTTGATAATGTAATCATGTTAAAAATTAGATGTGATAACTATGGAAAGAAACTAAACACTTTCGATGCTTATAGACTTTGTGAAATACACAAATGGTGTAGTAAACAAGGTGTCAAGTAACCAAGTTCTTTCCTTTTAGCACTTGCGAAAATGCCTTACAATCTCAATAATCTTGTGAGACACCATCGTTTGGGGATGAACAATGTAGTTGCATGGTTTGGATTGAGATCTCATCTCCCACTTTACCTATTTATCCATATGAATCCTTTTCCAACTCATCCATCAGTTCCACTAATTCACAACACTAGATTGTTGACATGTTGCCTTTCTAAATCCACTATTTTGGGATGCATATCTATCAGACATCACATCTTTGTTTGTATAATCCTACCTTACAAATTTGGATAACACCATCGAGGACATTCGTCTTCTATTTGATGTTAGCTTTGATGAAGTTGCATCACCATTTCCATCATTGTATCTTTCTCTTCCCTCGCCTACATCAACTTTTATGATGATAGATTGTGTAGATATTCATGAGTTTCATTTGACTCGATTATCATCATCTACAATAATATCATATTCATATTGGTTGAGCTATCACCATACACCCATGGTCCCTATTCCCAAATAAACTATGGTACCCAATCCATCATATCAACATTTTTCATCCCACAACATTGGCTTTAAGATCATTGAATATACATCATGGGCATCATATCAATCTCTGGATTATGTGTAAAATTCAAAGACATTCATCATACTTCCTACATACTCCTATCTAGAATGGGAGGTCATCTTGCACACATTTGAGGTGTTGTTTCTTAATAAGGGAAGAAATGTTGTTCAACAACTCAACGAGTGTGCTGGAGAAGGGTTATTTCTAGATAATCTCAAAAAGCTATCTGAGGCTAGATTGGGTTTTGATAGGTGGACTTGTGAATTTATAAAGAATCTTGAAAAAAATGGGAAGCAGTTGGAAGAGAAAAGGAAGGAAGATGAAAGGGACCAAAACAATGGAAGCAGGACGTGGAGGAAAAAACTAAGAAGATGGAAGTTTAGAATGATAACTTGGAGGAAGGAAAAGCTGCAATGAAAAACCTGTTGGGAATGATTTCGGATATCTTGATAGCTATCACTAAGAACCTAGAGGAAATCTCTAAGGTCCTTGAAAGCTCTAGCTCTCCCAAACCGATCGTGGACCTTGATATTGATGAAGATGCAATCGAGACTGGGATTGTGGAAAGTACTCCTAGTGGAGCGGCAAAGAGAACAAGGGCGAGCATGAAGAAAGTTGTTGTGGCCTCTTCTAAGGAAATCCCTAAACTTAGGGATACTATTAAAGAACTGTATGGGATTAGTGGAAACTTGGCTAATGCCCTGAAAAAAAAAAGTAGTTCCTTTTCTGTGCTTTGTTTGTTTTGGTTGGTCATTGCTGGTTTTGTGCAGCTTTTTTGTTGGATTTTGCTAGTTTCTATGTTGGTTTTTCAGATGTTTGTTCCTTATTGTTTCTTAATGCTCTTTTTTCTTAAGGATCTTTTGTAAAGGGTTTCAAGGCCCCTTCAAAACTTGCTTTTACCGTAATAAAAAATGACTGTGAATCATCTTCAACATCTAGTGTGGAGTATCTACAAGTGCTACATGCATCATTTAGAGGAGAGGCTACATTATTTTTCTTCTCTTATTAATTGTGGGGGAAAGCATATCCTCGTATGGAGTTTATTACTTAACATTTTGTTTATTTATTTATTTTTCGAGGGGCGTGAGGGGGTGAGGGTGTGCACATGATCTTCTATCTTTATCTCCTATGGGAAGATCATTATTGTACTTATGTTAGAAGTATTCTTTAGGTAGTCATCACGAGTCCTTCCCTCTACCAATTCTCTTCTTCACATGTGTACATTTCATTTCTCTTTTGGATATGAGTTTTATTCCCATTATTTTTTTTCTTTTATTCCCACTTTATGAGAAATTTTTAAATGAGTACCTAACATGGTCTAGTAGATGAGACTCAACATCATGCATAAATTACTCCCTAAGTAGCATTTAAGGGGGGTGTTAGTGTAAACAATCTCATTATACATCTAATTACTTTATCACCTTTCTAGGATTGACTCTTTCACACCTAACTTAAGATTAATTAGGTTATTTTATACTTTTGTCTCACCTCATGTGATTGATATATGTGTCCTGACGACTTAAGACACTTATTGCATTCATGTTTGACACTTTCTCACACACCCATCAAGTGAGCTTGCAACTGTTCCATCTATGGCACATCTATGGAGGGTTAGTCAATTGTTCAATCCTACCTTCTTACCTCATCTACCTTGCCTATGTATCCAAGGCCATCTATCTATATTTTACACTCTCATTTTATATATGATAGACATGCTCTTGTGCATTGTTTTGTTTCACTAGTGGAAGTTTAATTTATGATTTTACATTTTGTGTTCTCCAACACTCAGGAGTATTGTAAAACTATATTAAATAATAGGCTATCTAAAACACGAAGTGCTATGAGACTCTTGGCTTCATATTATTTTTGTAAGTAAATCTCTTTTTTTTTTTAGTGAACTCAAGTGCAGTATCATATAATTCAAGCTATAGTCCCTTGGACATGAGCAATCTATTCATACGAAGCTCTTAAGTGTGATAATTGTGTGGTTTAAGATGCTCAATAAAAGAAGTTTCCACCACATATGTGTTTGGTTTTGAGTTTTGCAAAGTGATTAAATACTAGTTTTGAGGGTGATCTAATTCTTAAAGGAAATGTAGGAAGGAAATTTACTCCCCCACAATAAGAAAAAACAAAAGCTTTTTAAAATATGATAATTGAAAAGAGAAAATGAAAGAGTTCACTTCAAATTTGATCTCTATGTATCTAGTAAAAACAAAAAGAAAAGGTCTGAGAATTATGTAGAGCACTAAATTGTTAGTCCCAACCAATGCTGAGAGGGGAGGAGCGAATCAGCACCTTATCGAATTTCACAATTAAAACTTTAACTCTAATCTTTCACTTATTCAATATTCATCCATATACTTAAATATTGTAGAAGAATAAGCATGCATGAAAATAATATACAGTGACACCAATATTTATCTCATGGAAACCTAAATGGGAGAAAACCACAGTGTGAGTAGAAAATCACAAAATTTGTACTCTTCTGGAGTACGCTCGGTAAGGAGCCATCCCTGTTAGGAGAATACAAAGACACTATTAGGTGCCACCCAGTTAAGGGATTTTGTTTAAAGCTTGTTAGTGCCTTTACCCTATTAAAGGTAGCCTGATTAAAGGACTTAAGAACATCAATTAAGATGTCACCCAGTTAAGGGATGGGACCTGTTAAAGTCCACCCGATTAAGGGATTTAAATTGCAATGGTTAGAAAGCAACAAAAGGATGATCTGTTGATTTAGCTACTGATAGCTTGATCAGATCACAATGTGAATCACACACTATCTACACCGGTTGTGTCTACTCTGCACAACACTGATCTTTTGACCTTCGGCTCTACACTCTGTTGGTTCTCTGACCTTCAACTCTGCACTCATCCAGTCCTCTGTCCCTCGGCTCTCCACCTAGCCGGTCTACCTCACACACTCTCTAATTTGCTAAATCCTTTTAGCACTTCCTCTCACTCTTCTCTTCACTTTGGATCGCCTTCAACAAGTTCTACTTTTTGTAAATTTTATGATCAAGTATTTCGAAATGAACTCAAAAATAATTTATACATTTTTTGTTGTCACCTCAATCAAGGCAATCATAGATTTCAGAAGATTTCAAATTAAAAATTTTCCCTCTCTCTGCATGCCCTGCAACAACTCCGCCAAGTGTTCAACGAATTTTGCCATCGCATCCCCCAAAAATAGTAACTTCTGGGTCGAGTTTAGTCATTAAGGTGTGAACCAGAAAATCCACAGGTAATCATGGCTTGATTGTATAATAACTGAAGTTGACCTCACCAACTTGTGATTTGGCGTAGACACAAGCTCACCAAGCTCACCTTTTTCCACCACAACTGAATAACTAATCATCACTCCGATATTTTTGGTGATCACCTATCTTATTTTTGTCATACTAGTGTACTGGTATGCCAGTGTGCTTCTATATTACCGGTTCATCCTTTGATTGCCGATTTGCGGTGCTATCATCAAGTCTCTTTCTATGTTTGCCAATGAGGTTCTGGTTTGTATACACCCTCAAGCCTTCTTTCCTAAGTCACCTTTTGTGACTTTATCATCATCGGTCTGACTAGCATGAAGATATGACCTCAACACCGATCTTCTTGAGTGACATACCAGTTAGCTTAGTTTGTCTTCCCTTGAGCTGATTGAACTTTGGCCATCTGTCTCTTATGTTGTTTCCATGTGTTTACAAGTGTTCACCTTTGCTTGCTGAAATACACCACTCTACCGATACCACTTCATCAATAAGTGTTAGACATCAATGACAAATCTTAGCTCATATACCGGTTCTCTAGATTGACTGGTTTTGTCAATGCCAACAATCTCCCCCTTTGGCATTGATGGCAACACTTCAAAATCTATCTTATCAGTTTCATTTCTATACCACTCATTACTTCTGCCCTGAGTAATGAATATCTCCCCCTAACACTAGTAATACTATGTTTCAACAACTTGCAACTTTAGCTCAATCACTGCTTACCAATGCTTAAACATTATAATCATATCTCCCCCTTTGACAACAATGCCAAAGATGCTCCCCCTAACCGGAGTAGTCCACACTTATCAATCTAGTCTTAGATTATTTTTTTTGAAATCATACCAGATTGATATAGAGCCCTTTTTTGCTTACTTTACTATAGGTAGGGGCATCACCCCCAACTTACCTCTGAGACATTCAAATATGTCCTTCTGTAGTGGCTTGGTGAAGATATCAACCACCTGCTCTTTTGTTGAGATATACTGCAACATCACTTCCTTTTCCTGAACTTGTTCCCTTAGATAGTGATATTTGATAGCTATATGCTTCCTTTTGGAATGCATCACCAGATTCTTGGATATGTCAATGGCACTGGTGTTGTCACAATGAATCACTACCAGTCCAATCACATTTTCTTGGATACCTTCCAACAATTTCTTGATCCAAACTATCTATGTGCAGTTGATTGCAGCAACTACATACTCAGCCTTAGTTGTAGATTGAGATATGCAATTTTGTTTCTTGCTTGTCCAAGATATAATCCTATCTCCAAGAAAGAATGCACCTCCACTAGTGCTCTTTATGTCATCAATGTTCCCTGACCAATCTGAATCAATGAAGACACTTAATTTGAAGTCTCCCTTATGTGGATACCAGAGACCATACTCATCAGTCCCCTTGAGGTATCTAAATATTCTCTTGACTACCACCATGTGAGTCTCTTTCAGATTTCCAACAACTTGTGCTATGTCTGATCTACTATGGACTGCATACTGGAACTTACCGATCATGGACCGGTAAAGTGTCTCATTTACTTCTTCAGCCTCATCATATTTAGAGAGCTTGCAACCTGTAACCATTGGAGTTCCTGTAAGGAAGTTAAGTAGCGGAAACAACTTCCTACACTAACCTTGAGAGGAGGGTAATGCAAAACTTTTTCAGATCGTTACAATAGTTACAGAAAAAATAGAAATAGATATAATAGCATTCATACCACAACACAGTGATTTACGTGGGGAAAACCCTTTCGGGAGAAAAACCCCACACTCCAAAAGCAGCTCAATATTTTATTCAGCATTCAAAAACAGATTACAACATACTTGCAGAGCAAGCTCTTCGCAGGAGTACCACTAATCAAAGATTCAGAGGCAACTCAATAGCCATAAGACTCTCTTACACCCAACCTCTATCTCACACACCTCATAAATAGGACATACAATACAAGAAACCGTCAAACGGTATTACAAAACCATGGGCTAAAACCACCCAATAAGGTGTAGCCGACCTTATCTCCCTTCTAGATGCCCTATGACATGTTAAAGCACACATCAACACATGTCGCTCCCTTTTACAGCTCATTTATGTATCCGATACAAATTATTTTTCCTATTTCAGGAGTACAAACTTCCGGAGGCCATAACTTGAGAACCGGGTGTCCGATTGACGAACCGTTTGAAGCGTCGGAAAGCTCGCAAAGTTCTCTATCACCTTGTAACCCACTGTGCTGGTTACGACCACTTTTCAGGGCGTTTTGGAGCCTCTAAAGCCCCCAAAATTAAGTTTAAACATTTTATCGCACCCCTCCAAGATGAAAACTTTAATATCTTCAAAACTAGCTGTGACCTTGCGACGCAACTTTACCGGAATGCTTATCTAGCCAACCAGAAGCTTCAGGGAGAGTTTCGTACCATTTCGTGCTCAAATGAAAACTTACTATAAATAGTAACCTCGCATAAATGCAAGGTTGAGACACCATTTTTCCCAACAGTTCCAACAGGTTTGCAATCTTCCATTCCATAAGTTTTCATAATTTCCCTTATGTACTTAGTCTGACTGATGAAAATGCCATTCTTTAGCTGTGAGACTTGCAGGCCAATAAAAAATTTATCTCACCAATCATGCACATCTCAAATTCTTGCTTCATTTGTTTAGCAAAACTTTTGCTCATCTCATCATCTCCTCCAAAGATGATGTCATTTACAAAGATCTAAGCAATTAGGTGTTTACTTTTAGCTCCATTCTTCAGATACATGTTACTATTATCACTAGTTCTTTTGAACCCTATGCTTAATAAATATGAGTGCAGCCTCTCATACCAAGCTCTTGGTGCTTGTTTTAGCCCATATAGAGCCTTATGCAACCTGCATACCATATTTCTTCCATCTTTAGATGCAAACCCTTACAGTATCTCTATGTACACTTCTTCCTCTTAACACCCCATTTAAGAATGTCTATTTGACATCCATTGGTAAACTTTAAAAAAAATTGTAAGTAGCATAGGCCAGGAAAATTTTGACCCCTTCCAGCCTAGACACTGGGGCAAAGATTTCTCCATAGTCCAGACCTTCTTTCTGAGCATATCACTTGTAGACTAATCTTGCTTTGTTTCTTATCACTTTATTGGTTTCATCCATTTTATTTATGAATACCCACTTAGTGCCTATCACATTTTTGTTTTTTGGTCTAGGCACTAGAGTCCATGTTTCATTTTTCTCAATTTGCTCCAGTTCTTCTTCCATGGCTTTGATCCAGTCATCATCCCTTAGAGCCCCCTTTGTTGTTTTGGGCTCAAATATGGAGAGCATACAACCATTCTCTCTTTCTCTTCTTCTGGCTAGACCTCCTGCATCTTTGTCACTGATGATATTTTTTGCAGAATGATTGTTTCTGACATACTTAGCCAATATCGGTTCACTTCTTGGAGCTTCTTCTACCGGTTATACAGGTTCTACTTCACAGGCTTCTTCATTTGTCACTTCAATAGAATCTTCTTGAGTAGGTTCCACCGGTACATTGTGCTCGAACCCTTTATAGTCCTTTGGTTCACTCTTGTTGTCCTATTCATTTTTCTTAGAGTACTCATCTACTCTGACATTTGCACTTTCCACAATCTTACCAGTCTTTTTGTTCAAACACCGGTATGCCTTACTCTTTGTGGAGTAACCTAAGAAGGTTTCTTCATCACTCTTGGGATCAAATTTTCCAGTGTACTCATCCGTCTTGATATAGCACCTGCTTCCAAATACTTTGAAATAACAAACATTAGGTGAGTATCCACACCATAATTCATAGGGAGTTTTATTTGTCCCTTTCTTTACCTGTATCTGGTTCAAGGTGTATACAATAGTGGTTATTGCTTCTCTCTGGAAAATATATGGAATGTCCTTCTGTATCAACAGAGTCCTTGCACAATCAATAAGATTTCTATTTCTTCTTTCAACAACCCCATTCCACTGAGGTGTTCTGGGTGCAGACATTTATCTCATAATCCCATGTTCCTCACAGTAATTCATGAACTCTTGAGAGGTGAACTCTCCTCCTCTATATGATCTGAGACACTTCAAATTCTTACTGGTTCCTCTTTCTACTCGAGCCTTAAAAACTTTAAACATGTGAAAGGCTACAGATTTTTCCTTTAAGAATACAACCCACCTCATTCTTGAGAAGTCATCCACAAACAACATAAAATATTGGTCTCCATAGAAAATCTTGGTTCTCATAGGATCGCACAGGTCTGTATGAACTAAGTCTGGCACATTTTCAGATGAAAAGGATTTATTGCTGAAACTAGACCCGGTCAACTTTCCTAGTTGACACTCTTTGCACATAGCATTTTCAGGTTTCACTATATTAGGCATACCTTTGATAGATTTTGTCTTACTGACTTTTGCTATGCTATTAAAGTTAACATGACATAGTCTTTTGTGCCACAACCAACTATCTTCTACCTTAGCCATTAGACAACTACCTATGGTGGTGTCTAGGTGAAACAAAATGCCTCTTGATTGTTTACCAGTAGCAATCAGACTTCCTAATTTGTCATTTATTTTGCATATTCCTTCATTAAATTCTAATCGGTAACCTTATTGTTAAGTTGTGCAACACTTAACAAACTATATTTTATCCCTTCTACCCAATAGACATCATCACAATTTGTTTTATCATTCAGGGCTATAGATCCCTTACCTTTTTACTGCACAAGGAGCATCATTTCCGAATATCACAGTTCCTCCATTGCAATCCTCCATATTGAGGAATTTGTTTCTGTCACCGGTCATGTGGTGATTGAAACCACTATCAATCACCCATTCTTCACACCGGTTTACACTAGAAATCAGTGCCATATCACCTTCCTCTGTGCTATCCTCCTTAACTACCACAAATGCAATTCCATCTCCATTAGATCCTTCTGATTCTTCATCAGTGACTCCTTCTTCTGCAAGATAACACTCCTTCTTGCTCTTGTCCCTGTAGCTTCTAAAATTATCCTTCATGTCTCTAACATTGTCAGGACATCTTGAAGCAATATGACCTATCTTATTACATGAGAAGCACTTTAAGGGTAATTTACCTTTATACTTTCCTTTTCCTCTTGGAAATCTTCTTGCCAATAGAGCTTCAATTTCATCTTGCTCTTGTTCTTCAGATAATAGATTGTCACTTTCATGGGAATGATTGATTCTTGTAGTAGAACTACTTTTAGTTTCTTTTCTTCTCCTTGTTGGTGCATGCATCATGGAGGCTTTGAAAGAAACATCAATCTTTGGTACGCTATTGTCATAATTGCTCAATTCAAAAGCAACCAGCTTACCGATCAGTGAGTCAAGAGATACGTTAACTGTTCCTAAGGATTTGAGTTCCTGGATGGAAGAGACCCTTATGGCATATTGTGGCAGCAAGATTCTCAGGATTTCGCTAACCACATCCTCCTCCTCAAGCTTTCCTCCAACACTTTTAATGGAGTTTACTACATCCTTTATTCTCTTGCTATACTACTCTATATTTTCTCCTTCCTGCATCCTCATCTCATCATATTTTCCTCCCAGGTTGTCTACTTTAGCCTTTTGAACATGAGGATCTCCCCCATAGTCTGTCTTCAGCTTATTCCATATATTAAAAGTTGTTTTCAAATCTTGAACCTCAACAAATTCATTATCAGAACGAGCGCTAACAATCAGATCCATAGCAGCAATATTATCTTGCCTTTCCTTGATCTGATCTGGAGTGAGAGTCCCTGAAGGTTCATTATACTCTATGATTACATGATTCCAGTAATGTTCTCTTAGAGATCTTAGATAAAGCTCCATTCTTCCACACCATAAGGTGTAATTCTCCTTAGAGAACTTAGGACCCTCCTTTCGCATCATCTTGGATCTTTCCTTAAGCTGATTAAGCTTCTTCTGAATCTAAGGACTTGATGCTCAGATACCAATTGTTAGTCCCAACCAGTGCTAAGAGGGGAGGGGTGAATCAACACCTTATCAAATTTCACAATTAGAACTTTAACTCTAATCTTTCACTTATTCAATATTCATCCATATACTTAAATACTGCAAAAGAATAAGCATGCATGAAAATGATATACAGTGACACCAAGATTTATCTCGTGGAAACCCAAATGGGAGAAAACCACGGTGTGAGTAGAAACTCACAAAATTTGTACTCTTCTGGAGTATGCCTGGTAAGGAGCCATCCTTGTTAGGAGATTACAAAGGCACTATTAGGTGCCACCTGATTAAGGGATTTTGTTTAAGGCCTGTTAGTGCCTTTACCCTGTTAAAGGTAGCCAAATTAAAGGACTTAAGAACATCAATTAAGATATCACCCGGTTAAGGGATTTTACAATGGGACATGTTAAAGTCCGCCTGGTTAAGGGATTTAAGTTGCAATGGTTAGAAAGTAACAAAAGGATGATCTGTTGATTTAGCTACTGATAGCTTGATCATATCATAATGTGAATCACATTCTGTCCACATCGGTTGTGTCTTCTCTGCACAACACCGGTCTTCTGACCTTCGACTCTGCACTCAGTTGGTTCTTTGACCTTCGGCTCTACACTCAGCTAGTTCTTTGACCTTCGACTCTGCACTTAGTCGATCCTCTGTCCCTTGTCTCTCCACTCAACCGGTCTACCTCACACACTCTCTACTTTGCTAAACCCTTTTAGCACTTCCTCTCACTCTTCTCTTCACTTTGGATCGCCTTCAACAAGTTCTACTTTTTCCAAATTTTACGATCAAGTATTTCTGAATGAACTCAAGAATACTTTATACATTTTATGCCATCACCTCAATCAAGGCAATCACAGATTTCAGAAGATTTCAAATTCAAATTTTCCCACTCTTTCTTTGCGCACCCTACAACAACTCCGCCAAGTGTTCAATGAATTTTGCCACCACATCCCCCAAAAATAGTAACTTCTAGATCAAGTTCAGTCATTAAGGTGTGAACCAGAAAATCCACAATTAATCATGGCTTGACTGCATGATAACTGAAGTTGACCTCACCAACTTGTGATTTGGCATAGACACAAGCTCACCAAGCTCACCAACTCACCTTTTACCACCATAACTAAATAACTGATCACCGCTCTGAGATTTTTGGTGATCACCTATCTTCTTTTTGTCATACCGGTGTACCGGTATGCCACTGCGCTTCTATATTACCGGTTCATCCTTTGATTACCAGTTTGCGGTGCTATCATCAAGTCTCTTTCTCTATTTGCCAATGAGGTTCTAGTTTGTATACACCCTCAAGCTTTCTTTCCTAAGTCACCTTTTGTGACTTCATCATCATCAGACTGACCAACATGAAGATCTGACCTCAACACTGATCTTCTTGAGTGACAGACCGGTTAGCTTAGTCTATCTTCCCTTGAGTTGATTGAACTTGGGCCATCTGTCTCTTATGTTGTTTACAAGTGTTCACTTTTTCTTGTTGAAATACACCACTCTACCAATACCACTTTACCAGTCAATGTTAGACATCAATGACAAATCTTAGCTCATATACCGGTTCTCTGGATTGACCGGTTTTGTCAATGCCAACATAAACTAGGTTTTCAAGGGGCTATAAGAATCATGAAAAATAGAAATTTGATTAAAAAGTTGATGATATTGTAACAAAAAATGTGTAGATATAACTTCAATAAAAAATATAGCTCACCAATGAAAAAATGTAGAAAGAATATCAACGCCACTTGGAAGTGTTTAAAACTAGCTTTTCAATGATATTTTTTTTGTGAAACTTGAGTTCATACATCCATGTCATGCCAAAAAAAAAGATCCTTTAGGGCATAAAAATGAAGGTAACTGGTGGCCTTGTAGTGTTCAATTGGTTGTAGATTGGTGATGCCACTCATCTTGTTGGTGATTGGGTATCAATTAGGTGGCAGTTGGGTGGTGCAATGGTGGTACCATTTCTACTAGGAGCAACATAATGAAGTAGTGGAAAGATGACAAAATATTGGTGCTTGTCATGATAGAGGTGGAATTTGGTAGTGTTCTTAGCCATAAGAAACTTTGGAGTGGCATTGATCTAAAAATTTTGCCCCTTGTGGTGGTTGAGAGGTGCCAATATGGTGGGACAAGATGTTTAAAAAAGTGTTTGTAATGTCTTTTTTGAGTCATGTCAAAATCACCAAGTGCTAGACAAAATTCGTTAGTTGTGTAAGGACTATCAAAGGTCATCAAAACCCTAATGTTAGTGTTTGGAAAATAAAATCAATTTATAAAACTTGAACAAATGCTAAAATTCATAAAAAAATATTAGAGATCTTAAAAAATATTGCCACAGTGTTGATTTTTTGGCCCAAAAATGATGCTAACAATTGAATAACTATGCAAACTTATGTATTAATGGTGGATACATGGTATGGTTTCATACAATGAATTATAAAAAATATATATAGTTTTAAGGATTTTTCACCTCAAATATAGTGCTCTAAAAAAATACATCAATTTTTTTTCTAGCTAGAATTTTGACAATTGGATAGTCAATTCTATAGTTTTGGGCATTTTGAGCACAACAGTGAGGTTAATTGTGCTCCAAGGTGCACCATTAAAATAATCAAGGCTAAATATTACAAAAATTAAAGAGATGTTGGAGTCGATACTTGAATTCACAACTCTCAGAGGTCACTTGCAATCAAAACCCATATCACATACTTGAGAGAAAAAGCAATCAATTTACTATGAAAATCATGACAATTCTATTAATTTAAAATGAATGAGTAAATATAATATACAATGATTTACTCTTGATAAAGGATAAATAAACTCTAAAAGAAACCCTAAGTGAGGATTAAATTAAACCATGTCACGTGTCATACCCATTTGACTTGATTCGATGGAAAATTTTCCCACAACTGGCATTGTGATTGATTTAAAAATATATTAAAGAACACTCCACAAATTAATATGGTTCTTATTGCAGCTGTTGGGCAAGAAGATAGATATGGGCTTGTCACAACCACTGTTTGGCATTGATGGTGGGTGTGTGGATGTTGGTTAACATGTGGTGTTGATCTCTTTCATTGCATGCATGATCAACTTGCTCCTTGTTGTGCTTGGTCATGTGTGGTGAGGTTGGTAATATTTTTTGTGGCCCCCCTTCCTTCCTCATTTGTGTTGCATTCTAGAATTGTAGTTACTTGGTCAACGTATCAGGAATGGGTTGCTCTATTTTTTGGGAGTTTCTGACTAAGTTTTTGCTTGGTTTGAACCCTAAATTTACAATGTTTGGTTCCTGGAACTAAACCAAGCTTTAAATAATAGTAAAAAAAATCATTTGACTTGAGACAAAAGAACATGATTTAAGTAAGCCTAAGTCTATTATTAAAAAAGGGACCAATTAATTAATTAGGTGAATACCTTTCTTCTCTAACAAAAACTTAGCACAAATTGTGTTGCTTGTAGTTATGGAGCTGTATTAAGCCATTGCTTGTAAACATGCCTAGAACTAAATGGGAATTGGTATAGATGTGCTAATTCTACCATTACTCTTTATCTACAATTTGAGGCATGTGAAATGAGCACATGTTAAGAATTTTATCATTCTTAGGCATGCATAGAAAATAAATATTTACAAACTTGTAGAAATATATATGGTATGGATGTAAAGTAATTGGTCCTATTCTTGAAATCTTTTTATATCTTTTGATTCACATTTAAGTACTCCACAAGAACCTATGAAATAAAGAAAAAAATGCAATGTGTCTTTTTTCACATAAGTGAAATAGGTATAAAATAGTAAGTAATTTTAGTTGTCTACAAAAATAAATAGAGAGGGAAGGGTTATAAATTATACTATACAACAAGTGATAAGAAATAATCTACTCTGTTATCACAATGTGATATGGCATGCTCAATATATCTATGAAATTCTACTTGATTGTGGATAAAATACAATCTACTCAGTTATAACGATGTGATAGAACTATACTAAATTAAGGGTACATGTCATGTTATCGAGATCCATCTAAGTATCATGATGAGACTTTATGTAGCATAATTCACTACTTGAAATACCAATACTAAGAGTGTTAGTGATAATGTACATGCCCACATACAATTACTTGCATATATAGTATGCAAGGAAGCAAAGGATAGAGAAAAATGAAAAACATGAGAATGATAATGATGTATGTAAAAGCATGTAGAACATAACATATATAGCCTTATGTGACAAGAAAATAATGAATTATAAAATGTTAATAATGTAAATACATAGACCATATAAAAATCTATCATAACATAAGCATGTAAGAACATGGGTTAGTGATTATTAGCAAGGAAAAGCTATGATAAAGTTGAGATAGACCTAACATGAATAAATAAGATCATATAAGCACCATAAGAATCATAAGCATGCATAATTAACATTAAGACTAATAGATATGAATGAATAAGAATGAAAGGACATGTATGTAGAAATGTTAATAATAAGATATAGCTTATGAAATAGATAATTTCTCAAAGAGTATAGTGATCATGAAACATAAAAGACATGATAAATGTATAGTTTAAGGAACATGGATCATGAAACTATATATGAATGAGCGATAATGTGACACAATCATGGACTAGATAAGCATTGAAGGGTAAATAATCCAAGTAGCTCTTCACTCATGTACAAGCCATTCATTTTTAAATAGTTAAGCATCATAAATTGCAGCCCTACACAATTTACAACACCTTTTGTGTCCCATCTTAGATCTCCCCTAGGTCCATTTTTAGCCTTTCCACCTCATACTTGATGCCATCTTTCAGCACAAAGAACTGAACCTATGCCTCAGGTTGTGCACTATGCTTTTCCACTTATCTACCCTATTTTTGGTGGACCAAGGCACCCAAGGCGTCTTGGTCTAGGACCGAGGCACTCAAAGTGTCTTGGTTTAGGACCATGTTGGTGCACTTCCCCTCCTTAATGATTTTGATTCTCAGTGTCTTAATGTGACCATTGGAGGTCAACCTAATTGGTAAATTACCTTAGGAACCCTATATAAGAGAAACCTTTTGATTCATTTTCATAACTACACCCACACCCATCATTCATGCATCTACATCAAGCATCTTTGAGCATTTAAGGCAACATTTCATCCCACCATATTCTTCAAGCATTTGAACATCATGTATCAACGAATCTACATTAATCTTCATGCAAGCATGTCTGTTTGATTAAGTCATTCATGTTCATGTCATGACATCATGTTATTAAATCAACGCGTTATTACATTCAAAGACCATTGCATCATCATCCATTATCAATAGTAGCAAATCCGAGGTATATAATTTAGCATACACTTCAATATTTCTATTTCCATTTCCAATTCAATTCAAGGGTTAATTCCAAACCCAAGGTTTGACCTAGGGAAACCCCTATCAACAACACCATTTTCTTTATTTTGTGTGTGCAAGTGATAGATTTAGGAGATACAAACAAAGATTCTGATAGAGAATTTGGTGACAATCAAATCCCACTTTTGTAGGAGTGAAAAGTAGAGGACCAGGTCACCTAGATCCACACAATCATAATTATATACTTCAATATGTGCAACACAATAATAAAATAAATGATATTACAAACTCTAATATAATGGAATATTTTCTAGTTTTACAATCTATAAACAACTCACCTATAAAATTCAAATAAAATTTCATTAAAGAATGTCACTCCAATATTTTACATATTTCATCAACAAATGAAATGTATACCCAATACCACATCTTATGAATCCAAGAAAACATATTAAATTTCTAAGATAAATGAAATTTCACACCCAACACTATAACCTAAACTCCATGATCTACTTATAACCAAAAACTTCTACACTGTAGCTCACTAACACATTATGACTCCAATTTACAAATTTTATACCAAAAGCTACACAACCTTGAAGGACCTACTCCTACTAAATATTACATGACTTCTTTCTATGTTTGAATACTCCTTTATCCATTTCACATAAACTTATTAATACATGATTTTTTCCTCCATACTTGCAACACCATTTCCTCCACCTCCAATTTATTAGTTATAAGAAAAACTCCCTCACCAAAAGGAAATAAACGCTAATTTTAAACCCATGATAGAGGTGAAATACCGAGAATAATGACAATAAAACACCCCTCAATTTCAAGGAATTCATTAACCTTCATTTGCTATTATTGAAATAATCCCTCAATTTGAAAGAATTCATTGATCTTTATTTTCTATTATTGAAGCAATGGAACCCCCAATATTGATGTAAATGTTATTTAATAAGAAACACTTGCAATGAATATGATTTTTAGTCAAGATTTGGTGTTGTCGCTACCACCCCTAAACTAGAACTCAATATATCTTGCTCAAATCTCCTACATCATAACATAACACTGAATTGGAAAAAAGATGAAGCAACGATAAATGAAACACCAAAGAATATAAAAAAAATAGAGTAGTATAAAATAATATCCCGAATTACATGATATAAATAAATAAATTATAAATTTTAAGAGTGAAAATGAGATACAAAGGATTCCCCAAGTGGGATAAACAAATTATGGGGCTAAATATAGAAGGTCGAATAAGAACACACCAAACAATACAAAGTGAAAAAGTCCAACCATACATTAAAACAATTAAAATAGAAAGTGAACTAAAATATAGATGTATACGCATCTAGTTTAACAATTGCTCATCAATCAATGAATAAATCTAAGAGGACCGTCTTCCAAAACACTATCCTATTCAAGAAAATGTCTCATCATATTCTTCTTCTTTGGTTATAGTATTTGCCCCACCTTTACTTTCTTTTTAAATGGCACATGTCTCATCTTGACAATACTATATTAAGAGGTTGTACCTCGGTGTGTCTTTTCTTTGCCATTTTTGTTGAATCTTTAGATGTATTTGTGTAGGAAGATTTTTTTAATTTTTTAATTTTTTTTTTTTTTGGTATTAAAACACTTTTCATAAGAGGGTTCATGTAGCAATATTCTTAACTTGAAACATTAGCTTTTATAATTTTGATATGTCATTAGTGGAATGAATGGTGATGCTTATTTTTCTTGATTTTTTTCTCATTTTTGTTCTTTTTGTGTATATAACTGTTTCCAACATACCTCTTGGAGATCTATTTCAAGTTCATGTGAACAACCCTTCAGAGTTGATATGTAAGTATCTTATGTATGATTCAACTCCACAATGGGTATATATGAATTGCCCAAAATGACGACCACTCTCTCTTCATGAACATATTTTATACATTCATGCACAATTAAATGTACACTTTCAAGTGTTCTCCAAGGTCTACCAAGAGAATAAATGATATGATATAATATTTACATTTCTTTTGGTCCAATTCTAAGTGGCAACATGATATAACCCAATGTATGAATCAAATACCACTTAAATGTCTAGAATCTTAAAAGAAGGACATACCTTAAGGAAAAATCATATGGTGGTGTAAGAGTGGACATGCTAATTAAAATGCAAGGGAATAATGTTGAAATGATAATGAACCCATAATGAAGTTGTAGACTTCAAAAGATCAACCAAGAAACATGCCTTCCATGAGAGATTGTTGCAACATCAGCTTGCATGCATATTGAGATTGATGTTACTCAATGAGATATGAAATGAGATATGTCACAATAGACCTTGCTTATATAGGCAAGGTGAGGAGGTAGGATGACAAGTGCCTTTGATACAAATATTAAATGTATGATACATATTTTTAAATGCTTATGATCTAAAAGAAAATAATGAGATATGCCTCATTAGAAGATAACTTTTAGAATCCACCTAGGATAACTAACATGACCTTATTAACAATATTAAATAACAAACTTTTAGAATCCACCTAGGATAACTAACATGATCTTATGAACAATATTAAATAACGAGTTACATAAAGTAACTTTATGACACATAATGTATGACAACTAACTATCTAGTATGCCTAAGCAAACTTAACATGTGAATTATGTCCCCTTCATTAGCAATCAAGGTCTAACAAATAAAATCTCTTTTACATAGACCTAGAGTAATTAAATCAAATACAATAATTAAGCACAATTAATTTTGATTGGGAGTTGGGTTGATAGATAAAAATGCTATTTTTAGAAAATAAATGCAACAGATAGGGTACTTAGCTCTCAATTTGACAAGAAAACATGAATATTGAAGATTCACACAATTAATTCGCCATAGTTTAGAAATTGATGTTTTTGACGTGTTTACTATCTTGGAACCAAAATTAACTTATAATTTTCTATAGATCAATCCCAAGCAACTCAAGTTCAACCCCACAATTTAGATTCAACTTCTATGTGCATATAAAATTTGGTAGGTAGCATACTTCTAAATATTGATTCACTATAATATTTGATATCCATTGATGATAATAATGACAATATCTAAAAATACCTCTGGGGAAGTTAGATTGCTAGAGTCAAGTTGGCTTAGGTCAAACCTCTTTTTGATTGACTTTAAGATGTCAGTAAATGACAAAAGTTAATATATGTTGACTTGTGGATGGCCTATATGATTCTCACCTAGATTAAGATCCATTCTAATCTTTAAATTGAGATGTTCCTAGAATAAAGACTCCTTGTTACTTAGAACTCCTTCTTTGACTATATTATTTCATATGTATTAATCGTATAAATAAATGAATATTTTAAAATATCAAGACAACAATAAATTACATAAATATATATCAAATTGACTCATGATAACTAATGAAGAGTATAAGATAAGTTAGAATTTGAATAAATATACTGTATAAACTAATAAATAACAAATAACAATGAAGAAAATATATACAATAAAAAAAGAAATATAAATAATAAATGCAAATATAGGGAAAGAGCACCAATAGATAACATAGTTCCAATAACTGTCACCTTATTGTCATGTTGATCCCCCAATAACGAAAACACCATTAATAATTTTTTTTGTACCAATAACCGATCATTTTTTGTAATTTTGTGTTCATAATTGGCCCATTTGTGCACCACTATTGGGACATTTGTCAACAAGTACTAGTGATTTTGAGTTGACGATTACTGGAACATCTTTAGTTAGGTATCAGGCGACACTTTGAAATGTGTACTTTTTGACCTTTGTGCACATAATTGATTTCACAACGTGCATCGTTACTACCCAGAAGCCAGATCAATATCTATAAGCAGTTAAGTCGCATATGAAGACAACTTTAAAAAAAAATCAAAATCCAATGTACCGTTTAGGATCTCTGGGTGCACAAAATTAGCTATGACGACTACTATGCTCTTCCCCTATATAAAATTATATATATAAATAAATACAAATAAATAAAAAATAAAAGTCTTTTTTTTTTTTTCAAATTTAGAAAATAAGTCCAGTTATCAATGTGTACTTATATTAACTATTCCATCAAAACGGAACCAAAACTAAATGTAAAGTGGCATGGATATGCTAATTTCACATCTATTCAATATAGGCCTCCTTATTAGACTTTTTCTATTCTGCAGCTACAAAATCAGATGCTTTGACTTTTCTCTGCGGATTTAGTCCTAATTCTGTGCGGATTTAGTCCCAACTAAAAAATGCTTGTTTAACCAGTCCTCTCATGGACAATTAATTATCTTAAGCGCGACCTATATATCATTTTCAATAGTTTGAGAAGGTAAAGAGCTCCAAAGACGAGGTCGTGACCGGGAGTACATCATCGATCTTAACGAACGCCTGCCTGGTTTGTACAAGTTTTAGTTTACAAATTTCTTTCAGCAGATGCTAAATAATGTCGCTTGGATCTGGTTAACAGTGAAAAATCTGTACAAATTTCAGCTACCCATCTCAACAATATTGTTGATTTCACGGTTTTTCGTTTTTTTGGTAATCTTAGGGCTTTTGTTCCTTGAATTTATTACCGTTCTGTTTGCAGTAGTCCTAAGGAATGCCCCCAGTATCATTTCTTGCATCTTATTAGAGTTTTGCTTGAACCATTTTTTTAAGGAAACGGCCTCAAAGGCTGTGAAGCAGATCTATAAGTTTTATCAGAAGGGACAACTTGTTGATGCGGGACTCGATTTGTACCTGCACTAGCTGTTTAACAAAATCCTTTGCTTAGATGTGGATTGTATCTTTTCTAGGCTTGTTGATAAACGTCTGAGATTGTATGATCTTCTGTTATGCTAACTGCAGCAAATTTTTGCAATAATCCTCCCTGATTATTCCAAAACGGGTGCTTTGGAACAGGGCTCGGGAGATCCGCAAAAAATATTGCCAGGCGTGGTATTAATATTATTTCCCTCATCTTTGAAAATTGCATAAATCAGACGCGGATATGTAATTAGGTGATAGGTATAGAGCCAATTTTAGATGCCAAAGTGGGAGCTTTGGAACAGGGTGTGCCCTTGCTCCAAAAGATTAAGAATTCGATTACTGTCATCTGTTGTATACTATTTCGAATTAGGAGGGCTAAGGTTCTAAATCCCTGATAAACAGCTGCCTCATCGCTGAATGCTTTGTTGAATGCGAGGAAATTAACGCTTGTTGCCTGCTTGAAAAAATCTCTTACCCTTCAGAGGGCTCTCAACTCATTCTGAGTCACATCCTCGAGGAATTATCGTTATCGCTCCTGGCCCGGCCTTAGGATATTTCACAATAGTTCTTTTCAGAGTTTCAATTTAGGGGACTTTGTTGTCTATGTGTTCTTGAGGGTTTCAACGCTTCACTATGTGTTTTAGTGGGTATTTGCTTTAAGAATTCAAAAGTAATAATGCAAATACTATTTTTATGTTCAATATCGGATTAATGTTGGTGATTTTAACATTTTAAAAAAGGTTTGTGATTTTATGAATATTATCCTAGATCAGATGCGTATATTGAATTTTTTTCATTTTTGGTGTGAAGTAATAAGTAGCCTTCCATAGATGCCCATCCTTTGCGGCTCTTATTTTAAATTTAATAATTGAATTGGGAATCGATTCTTGCAGTTTATTTATATCGAATTTTAGAGCAAACGTATGTTTTCTATGAATTTTAGTTTTTTGTCGTTTTTGGCAAGATTTGTGGGCCACGGATTTGTAATTTCGCATTTCTAGTGATGCAATAGCTTGAAATATTCAGAGCATAGGTTTTAGGGCTACCTGGTTTTTATGTGTTTAAAATGTTAAAATTACATAAAGCTTTTGGCTGCTGGAACTGTAGGTGTGTTTTATAGCATTTGGATAAAGTTATATTGGAAATGGGGAAAGTCTTAAAATGTATCTGCTGCAGTGGCAAGTTCAAAATTTTCTGGATCGGCAAAGGAGTGTCAAAACTTATTGTACAAAAAGGAAAATTAAGAAAAATTGGAATTTTTAAAGACCCAAATAACCAAAATTTAGGCCCAAGTTTGGAAACACTCGAAACAAGTATATCTTGATTAATTGAGCCAACCATTGACAAATTTATGTGATTGCTTAGAAACCAATGTTTATCTAGATGATTGCTGGTTTTGAGTTAAGGGCCAACCCTTGATATGCACATAATAATAGTAGAGAACCGACACCACCATAATACCAGGATTAAAGTAATTTTATAAACAAAATAACGTCCACATGAAAAATTTGAATCATGCAGAAAATGAAAAAATCTACTTTACAAATAAACCTTAAAGATCTTTGCTAGTAAATTGTCCACCACATGAAAAACGCAATACAAATATACACATTTGTCCACCACATTAAAGTTTTCTTAAACATTTGTGTCATCCAAGCCCTGTGTTTAATTTTTGAAAACATGAGATGCATTAAGATGGTATTTTAAGAACCTTACATGACTATTATTGTCATTGCCCCGCTAGGGAGCATTCTTTTCCAAATTTAAAACTTGGAGATAAATTCTTGGGGCTGTTGATGTTTTTGTATGACAAGGTATGGTATATCACATCTTACTAATAATGTATGATAAGAGAAAATGTTAAATGCTCACCTACAAATATTATGATAATCCCCTTTAATATTCTTCATACTCTACTACGACTATTCCCAGTTTCTGTGAAATTTCTTCAAGATCAGAGGGTAACATTTTCATTTCATCATTCAACAGAAGTTGGCTTTCAAGCAATATTACATGAGGTCATGCACGCCCCTCTCCCCCAACCCTGTGTTTCTATCATTAAAGCCATTTCCTGGACATGGGGATGGCTGGGGATTGTTAGAAATATGTAGCTTCGGTCGGATGAATCCAACCAGTCCGATTAATACAAATGAAGGATAGAAATTAATAAGTTTAATATACAAATGTCTAATTGGCCTTTTCGGCCTTAGACATTTGTATATTAAACTTATTAATTTCTATCCTTCATTTATATTTAACTGCATAATCAGTATATTATAATCATTATTGAATGATCTTATAATAATAAGCAATCTGTTATGTGTTTATATGTATATAATCGACAATGTATAGTATCGAGCATATAATATAATCACCGATTGGTATATTGATCATTCCGATTAATATTGATTATATTATGATTGTTATCAGTTATTGATTACCGATTGGGTTTTGTATATACTTGCGATTTGATTAAGGTTTTGTTAGTGTTTGTTATGGATATGCGTGGCTCCACATAGGAGTCACGACTCTATGTGGATCGATATGCTTTCATATATTATCGACTATAGTATTCAGTCGATAAAACAATTTTTACAACACAGCGAACACTTATCATATATGCAATTGACTCTTACTGCAAGCAAATTACTTTGGGTGCTGTCGACGTTGAACAGTTGATAATAATATACGCAGAAATAATATATACTGAGCATTACAATAAGGTTATGAAACTGCTGCAGCAGATCGTTTATTGTTGTTGATTAATATACATCATTTGAACTGAGGATAGTTCGAATTAGTTTATATATTCTGCATATTGAATCATAAAGGAATTTGTAGTATAACTATCAAATAAGTGACAATAAAATTTAAAATATACCTTATATAAATCTGGTCAAACTTTAACAGGGATGTCCCTTGTACCCATGTATTTTCAGGATGTGTAACCAAAACATTTACTTTGGAGACCTTGTATTCTGAGGATGTCAATTTGTCAGATGTTGCCAAAAAATCTCAGTTTAAAAAAGGGAACATAAAACACAGAAAAAAGAGGCGTGGAGGGTCCACGAGGCCCTCCATGCCCCCTTTAGTTAAGCCCTCCTTATGATTACCCACCCTCTGTTAACCCTAATTCTTCTTATTAATTAACAATTTAACACTATATATGATTTTTGTACCATCGTCCCCCAAAAATGGCCTTCTGGATTGCTGTCCCCAAAATGTATCCCACAGTTCCCATACTGAAATTGCATAAAACATAGCTTTCAAGGCATTGCTATAGTTTACAATAGGGCATATTAAGTGCAATGCAAGGCTTCTCAATGATTATGTGCAACAACTGGTATAATTGACGGCAGTTCTATTCGGCTGGGGGCCCTACTATTTTCTAAAGAAAAGCCTAGTCCAAAATGCTTGTTACAATCATGATATCCATGTGTCAAATGTTATAATGTGAAATAAAAAAAACATTCATATAATATGGCTGCATAAAAAGCAAAAAATGCAACGATGTGGCCTTTTTCTAAATGTATAAATATAAAATAAGCCATAGACAAAGAAGGAAAAGTGAGAAATTATCTACGCATATAAAAAAAATAGCAAGCACAGTGACAAGCTCCATGAAGGCTTGATGATGTGATTAATCTCACATATTATATTAACAGAGCTGATAAGATATGCAATGATTTAGAATTTTACAAATAGAAATGGAAAAACCAAACAAACACACTTGGATAGTTGGATGAACCTATACAGATATTACTATAACTTGCAAAGTCTTGCAAGGAAGTTTATGCTAATTGATCTTGGTAAAATTATTTATCATTTAACAACTGGATTACATATTCTAAAATGGAAAGTAATGAGTCCTTGCATCTAATGCAACAATCTCTAACCCTGTGTTGTCCAATCACTGGATCCACTTTGTCATTGGGCTGATTGATGTAATATCAAAATGCATTGAGCCATTAACCTCCCTGATATTCATGCCATAGTCATTTGTGTTACTTTTAATTAAAGTTGTTTCGTTATGGTCATATTACTTTTGTAGCAGCCCTGGGTGGCATTTAAGTCTCAGCATTGATTCAAACCTGGAATATATGTATGTCACAAATAAGACAACAAAATAATGAGTCCTTGAGAGATGCTATGTTTAAGGTATTCTGGCTATGAGTTTTATAAAAACTAAATTGTTAATTTATTTCCTATGTTTACCTTTATAATTTTTTTTGGGATTACAACTTTGGACAGTGCTAATAAGCAAAAGCGTGGAATGTTGTTTTGCTTTCCTTGGCTTGGTTTTGCATTGATCTCTACAAGCATAAAAAGGTTTGGTGAGACTCGTACCAGCTTGAACCTTCCAATGGATAAACAGAATCAATCCTGACTACAATATGTATAACTACATATTGAATATTTCTAAAATAATGTTTGGTCATCTTTTTCTTTATCACCTTGGAACTAGAATTTTTAATATTACAAAAATGGGATTGTTTAATTGGTATACATTAGATCAATGGCTAAAAAATTCAGAGGGAATAGGAGAGCCCTCAAGAAGGCCTTTCAATTTGATCCTTTTGGATCTTGTCAATCATCTTCCTATATTGATTTAGCATGCTACCACTTGGTGAGGTACTGTGCTTAACTCTGGGTTTATACACCATGGTTTACCAATTTGTTGCATGGGCCTGGATTGTTTTGCCCTTTCCTACCCCAGTTGTTTGCCACTTGGCTGCATGTTGAACCTCCAATTTTTTGTGGATTGCATCAACAACCAACCTTCTGATAAGATTGGAAGCTTTTCAATGGTCTGAAGCCAATGTGGCTGACAGTTCAATCCGCTAATTATTCTTCAACATAGGGATTCGGGCATCATGATCTCGTAAATTTTGACATAAGTATTTAATGCTATCCTCCAGGGTATGGACTTGTATCATATTTGAGAGGATAGGACTACCTATTCCTCCTATGGCTTCAGAATGAATACAGTTTCCATTGGAGGAGTGCTATCTCTAGAACGATAGCTGCATTGGGGATTCCTTATCACAGAATGAGAGTTTCATTGCTGGTTACTCTATCTTGTTTTCCATTGGTATGAGATTTTTTCCATGGAATATTATGCTTGAGACGTTTTACCTTCTTTGCTAAGCATGCATCCTGAGGTTTTTAGACTTAAAACAAAATCAAATATACAAAGCGATTAAATTGAAGAAGTACAACATTCAAATAATATTTGCTAAATTTCTTCCCCATTGTATTCTTGGTGGAGGTGATCTAAGATATTGAAAACTGTTTGTGTTGACTTATTTTGGCTCTTCCCACCTAAAATTGTTCCTGTCAATGTTAATGGACCTGCTAGTAATGTAGCAACTTTGGCAAATTGGTTAGCATCTTGGGGTGTTACCATGACAATCAATATACTTTTATAGTGGAGCTCTGTAGGTTGTGTTTATTCTAGAAAATAATCATGAAATAAACATTATATTATTTTCTTGTGCCGATGCTTGGGATGATTAAATCTGAAAACACTGGGTAGTAGGTAATACTGGTACTTGCTAGTAGGTAATACTGGTATAGGTACTAGTACTGGTACTTGCTAGTAGGTAATACTGGTATAGGTTATAGGTCATACTGGTATTTCTACCTTATGTTTTCATTTCATGCTGGTCTTTGGTGCATTGAGTGTACCTCAGACTGCAGGGAAAACATTCGAGGAAATTAAGTCTTCATTCAAATAAGGTCAAGATAGTATATTCATAATATGCACTTGTATTCATGAACGTGTGCAAGTCTTGCAGTTTATGAATACCACACCTCTGGAGTTTATAAGATATAGTTGAAATTCCAATATTGATGTTTCTTACCACTTTAATATTGTAGAATTGAGATTTAATATTATATAATAGAAAAGTGGTATGCAGTAATTCTTCTCTGCAATTCCAATTTAATAGTATTCTTTTCTCTTTCATGAAAGAAGAGATTTGTATCTTCATTGTATCCCGGCATCTTGCCAGCTACCTTCCCTGAACTTCATTTTTTGAAAAAATCTCATTTGCTAAATCATGAAGAGGTGGAACAAATAACTTTAGCGGTTGACTTGTATGAATTGGTATCACATCTTTATGCCACGTGTAATAGTTATTTTAAGATTACCCTTTTTGTCTAGCATGTTGCTATAAGAAGCGGATTTCATTTCATTATGCAAGTTGTAATATAATCACACTTTTTGTCGAGCATGCTCTACTTTAACAACGGATATTGATTCCGCAGAGAGATCTTGATCTTCTTAAATATAGGTTTTGGTCTCTGTATTACCTTGAAAAATCTTAAAACAGGACTTTTTAAACAATAGAAACATCTCCATGTTGTCTTTGTTATGGAATACACATGGTACTGTTGTACCATGCAGCTTCCAAAGATTGAGGGATGCATTGAATGCAATGAGTTCTTTGTCCATGAAGAGGAAACAGTGCAGGGCAGTTATGAGAATCACTTATTTCTGTCATATATGTGAGAAACTGAGTGGATGGTTTCCATGATACAACATTTATTACTTCTTTTTCTTTTGAGATATACATGCTGTCAAATTTTGTATGTGGTTGGCTTTAGTTTAAGGTTGTGTATACTAGTTACCCAGAGAAGCAGGGGTATTAATGCTGGTATGGGGATGAAAACACCAATCAAAGTATGTTATGCAAGTAGTTGATTAAGGAGACGGTCTATTATATATAAATGTAGTCATCAGAAATTGTGAGTACAGAGATGGGTATGTGGTCCATAGTTTCCTGGCAACAATATTGTGTATGCCATACATTTTGGTGTAACTGGAAGAAATACTTTTAGGACTCTTCGACATGGCCTTGCTTGATTGTAGTACAGCCCTCAATCTATAGATTCAAGGTTGTATGTTCCAATATATATATATATATATATTTTTAATGGATTTGGATGGCCACAGTTGATATCCTCAAATTTAGATTTAGATGGCCATGGTTTGCAATGATGACCTTTTTCACCATTTATTTTCTCTTTTGGTTGTAAATTCAGTCATAATCTGTTGTATGTTTCCGTAAAGTGGAAAATTGGATCCTAGTGACTCCCCACCTAGGAGAGAGAAAGGAAGCCACTAGGATGATATTCACTTGGGAAGAACTTTACATTCAGAAGAGGGGCTTGAATCCACTAGATCCAAATCCAAGGGAAGCAAGGATGTGAATTCTGAGTGGATTGCAAGTGGTTGAGGGGCTTGAATCCGCTAGATCCAAATCCAAGGGAAGCAAGGATGTGAATTTTGAGTGGATTGCAAGCGGTTAAAGTGTGATTTACCTCTTTTGTAAATGAGAAAGTTGACTTGTTGACTATGCGGAAAATAGAGGGAAAATGAGTGAAATGAAGAGTGCTATCGGTTTGGGATCACGCTGTAACTTCGGATCTGAGCTAATTAAACTGACGCGGATTTGCCTTGCAAATTTGGAGAAAAGTCGTCGGGACCGTGGCGGGGATGTACATGGTCCTCCACAAAATCCGCAAAACGAAAAGGGTTTTTCCGTCTTTGCAAATGAAGGCCAAACCTGCAATTACAGTTGTGCACCTACAACCTTCACACAGAAAAGAGAAGAAAGGGGGGTTGTGGATAGGGGTTTGCCTCAGTCAAACCCCAGTTGAGGAATCAACCTTGAAAGAAAGTAATTGCAAATGCTTGAATGTAAACAATGGAGATGTATACCTTGTAGATCTGCAACTTGTTGATGATGATTGCTTTGCTTTTTGAATGTAACCACAAATGTTGTATGAAATGGCATATAATATGACAAAACCCTAACACACACACATGCTTGCAAATGAATGTTGTAATGTTGCTCCAATGGATGAATGAAGAAGACTAGAAGACTAGAATGCTTGAATGCTTGATGATGACCTTGAAATCTTGTATCTTCTCCTTATGCTCTTTATCTGTCTATCCTTTATCCATCCGTCCATGAATGAGGGTATTGAATTCCTTTTTATACATGCCTCAAGGATTAATTTTCAACCACCAAAGGCTGACAATGAGGAATTTGCAAACCCCGAAGACAAATAATGCATAGGAGACTGGGCAGACCTAACATAGGGCCACCCTAAGGGGTGAGGACAAGGGCACCACACCCCTGTCCTAGGGGCGCCACACCTCTGTACTGCCCTATTTTGGGGCTCGGATAGGGTCTAAAGAAGACATAAGACATGAAGAAGAAAGAGTGAAGGGTTGGAAATGCAGAAATGGGTTTCGGTTAGGGAAGGAGATGCTGTCGCCAAGGTGAGGACCCCAAATGTGGTTAAAATTGCAGGGGTCGCAATTTTATGACACTACAGTTCCATCAAAATTTGTCTCCAATGATATTTTTATGTTGTCTGTATGAGTTATGTTCCTTTGCCTTAGAAATTAATTCTTCAGAGAAACTACCTTTTCTTTTTCAATTGTAATAATAATTTTCATTTTATCGGCTCCTTCTCTCATCTTCAGTAATCACAAAGGGATACGAATCTATACAAATACTCTTATACACTACTACCAAGGAGTCACCTTCTCCAGAAAGTTTCTTAACTATGCTTATAGTATGACGTAGATTTGTGTATTGCACTAACGTTCATTTCTTTGAGATTTATGGCGTGTTTCATTTCCTGTCCATATGTCAGATATGAGTTTAAAGGAATTAAATGCATAGTTTTATATTTCAGATTTGTTTTAGTTTGACATTGCAGATTTTAATTTTTGGTACATAAATGAAATCTTTGTTTAATTATTATAAAAGTATCTTTTCCTTTTCTTCTTCTGAGATTTTTGTTGGTGGATGTTAAAAAGCAATTTGCTCTAATCGCATGTTTTGTGAATTAGAGCAGTTTCCTATTGCATTTCTTCTAGATGTGAAATCTGATATTACATATGCCTACAATGTGTTCTATTTCTACAGGTTAATATTTTGGGTTTTCCCTACAAGAAAAAATGCCAAGCGGTGGATTTAGGGTGCTACACCTTGTGAGGCCATTTCTCTCAATTTTGCCTGAGGTTCAGACAGCGGAGAGAAAAGTTCCCTTTAGGGAGAAGGTTCTTTACACTGTAATCTCCCTTTTCATATTTCTGGTATGCAGTCAGTTGCCTCTGTATGGTATACATTCAGCTACAGGTGCAGATCCATTCTATTGGATGCGTGTAATTCTGGCCTCTAATCGTGGAACTGTTATGGAGCTTGGTATTACCCCTATTGTCACTTCAGGCCTAGTGATGCAGCTTTTGGCAGGATCTAAGATAATTGAGGTGGACAATAGTGTTCGAGAAGATCGTGCACTATTGTAAGTGTTTGGCTATTTATCATTGCAAGACTAGGAAATGGATAAATATTACTTCTTTATTAAATTTTTAATCTCTTTCCTACTCTGCAAAGGGAACATACACCACAATTGTAGCAGATTGTTTGAAAATTCAGTTGGTGTTAGATATGACAGTGCTTTGATTAGTCAATATGATCTTGCAATAATGTAAGCTTCTCGTGGTTGGCAGGAATGGTGCGCAGAAGTTACTTGGTGTACTTATCACAATCGGTGAAGCAGTTGCATACGTGCTTTCAGGAATGTATGGCGACATCAGTGACCTTGGAGCTGGCAATGCCATCCTTATTATTGTCCAACTCTTTTTTGCTGGTATAATTGTGATATGTTTGGACGAGTTGCTCCAGAAAGGATATGGCTTGGGCTCTGGCATTTCCTTATTCATTGCAACTAACATATGGTGGGTGCTTTTGTATATTGTAGGCTTCGGTTCCCTTAATTGTGTGATTTTTTTAGAGTGTTCTGGAGGAAGAATTTGACTTAACTTCTTACTTTGTAGCTTTTCCGAACACTCATTATTGATATGTTGTTATTTCAGTGAGAGTATCATATGGAAGGCATTTAGTCCCACAACAATTAATAGTGGACGAGGTGCTGAGTTTGAGGGAGCTGTCATCGCATTGTTCCATTTGTTGATAACCCGAACAGACAAGGTCCGAGCACTCAGAGAGGCTTTTTACCGGCAGAACCTTCCAAATGTGACCAATCTACTTGCAACAGTTTTGGTTTTTCTCATTGTGATATACTTCCAAGGCTTTCGGGTTGTTTTGCCTGTGAGATCAAAGAATGCACGTGGCCAGCAAGGATCATATCCTATTAAGTTATTTTACACATCTAACATGCCAATCATTCTGCAGTCAGCCCTGGTTTCAAATTTGTATTTCATTTCTCAGGTATCTTTTTTTCCTTTTTCTTACAGAATTGTTTTTTTGTTTATATCGTTTCTCTCATGTATGATAATTATATAAACTATTTGAAAATTTATATTATTTTTCTTGCTCAGCACTGTTGTTTTATATTATTTCTCTTTGCGTATGATAATTGTATAAACTCTTAAAATATTTCTATTATTTCTCAGTTGCTCTACAGAAGGTACAGTGGAAACTTTTTTATTAATTTGCTTGGAAAGTGGAAAGAATCCGAGTATTCTTCAAGTGGTCAGTCTGTTCCCGTTGGCGGCCTTGTCTATTACATCACTCCACCTGCCAGGTAAATGCTGATACTTTTTCTGGTTCGAATGATGCTTTTTGTTCCGGTTTGACATTATTAATGGTGCATTTTTATTTTTTAAGATATGAGGTTCACCCCCAATTGTTATTGAAGTTACTGATTGTTTTGCAGCTTGGCAGAGATGGCAGCAAATCCTTTCCATGCTCTTTTCTATTTGACTTTTATGCTGACAGCATGCGCACTCTTTTCAAAGACATGGATTGAAGTATCAGGTTCCTCTGCCAGAGATGTGGCAAAACAGCTTAAGGTATGACAGGCTTCATAACTTTTTTGGTATTTGTTTACTGTTTATTCTTTTGGTATTTATGTACTATTTATTCTTCAGTATCACACCATTTCTCAACATTCAATCTGCAGGAACAACAAATGGTTATGCCAGGCCACAGAGAGTCTAATCTCCAGAAGGAGCTGAATCGTTACATACCAACAGCTGCAGCTTTTGGTGGCATTTGCATCGGTGCTCTTACTGTCATGGCCGATTTTATGGGTGCTATTGGTTCTGGGACAGGAATTCTTCTTGCTGTAACCATTATCTACCAGTATTTTGAGACATTCGAGAAGGAAAGGGCCAGTGAATTAGGATTTTTTGGTTTTTAAAGAGTATCCCACTAAACTTGACTATTTTTAGAAATTAAGCTTCAGATCAGACTTGTATGTCTAATTCTCTGGCCATTGAAGAATGTTAAGGGGATTTGATGCCCTCGTTGAAGTTTTGCAGCAATCTTCCAATGTACGCAATGGCAGGCGGAATGGTCCTGTGTGTTTTACTGATGTTGAGATGATTTAGAATTAACTTTTTTTCTTAACAAAGCAGTTGTATACGATAGGAGGCCATGGTCTTGTAGTATTACTGTATACATTGCTCTTTTTCTAGTTAATGCAGCCTTAAAATGCAGAGAGAGACTTGTTAATTTGGTGTCAAATTCGTGGCCTCTTTGGTTTTTAATAAGCATAATCCTTGTGAGGTACAAGGCATGGAAATGTATGCATAGGATTCGTTGCATGCAAATCTTAATCAATAACAGTGTGTCCAAATGCATTGCAATTCTATCCAATGATTAACCGAGCAGCTGGATGAATTGTCCATGGCAAGTGCAGGTCTTGATCCACTGACATTTTTTAACTTTCCTTTGTATTTTGACATATTTAAATTTTAGTAAAATTCCAATTTAAGTATTTTTCTAGTAAAATTACCATATTGCTTTAATAATATTGAATTTAAAATCTAGAAATTCTTTGCAGCAGCTAGGCATTAAAGGGTTAGGTTGATCAAATGAACCAGTGTTTGTTATCACAATGCCCAAGTGTTAAAGCCTACCAAAGATTTAATGTCTATTGTGGTTTCAGTATGGTTCTTTGTTTTTTTCTAAGTAAAATTTGCGAGCTTACTTCATTCTTGATTTCCTAGTTTCATTTACACCATCATGAATTCAGTTTATTGTTATATTTTTTCAGGTTTATATTTGGATTATTTTATTGGGGTTGTATTTTTTATCCGAATCCATGAAATTCCTTGTTTCATATATGTATGATTTGTTGTAAATTGGATCTAGTAACTTTATCAAAGAGTTCCAGTAACATTTTGCTTCCATTTGCTTACAAATCCCCCGGTGTTCCTGATATGTGTTTGAATTTGAGTGTATTTCTTTTGGAGTTTGTGTTTATCATAATGTCCTTGATGTTTCTTGATTCTGGGGTTATCTGATTATATATTGTAATTCATAAAATATTGGACCGTTCCATGTAATCCTTGTGACCTTTAAACCCAAATCAAAATTTAGAAGCCATGAAATTTGGTTAAGATGATATGAAAACCAGAGTTTAATTAAAGGAGAATGTCAATGGAATGTTTCATGCAACTTGGCTTTACTAATTCTAGTTTGTATAACAATTTATCGTTGAGTAGTGTGAGGACTCTATCACTTTTCAAATCTGATTTTAGTAACATCTACACATCAGATTAGCTAAACAAGAAGTCATGATGCATGGTGTCAGATGAAAAAACTGGAAGTTGCAAATATTTATTATTTAAAAATTAATGGTTTGATATTATTGAATGTTATGGATCAGAGAAAGTCCAGAATTTGATAGCCATCTTTGTTCATATAAAAAATTTCATGATGGTTTGGGCGTCAAATTATACTTGTCGCATTCTAGAATGGTATAAAACATAATGAAAATATATTTAAATAGTTGAAGTTATAGCAAACGATATACATAAAATTAAATAAGTTTTAAGTAAATGAAATAATTTAAGATTAATTTATTTTTATTTATTTTTAAGCAAGTTCTGCCTAGGGGGCAGTACCCATTATATTGCCTTCAAAAAGAACCTTACAAAGGGATAATAAGATGAACTCCTTTGGCTACATCTCACATGGATCAATTATACAAATACTTGATCCCATTGCCCATAGCCACTAACCTATCCCCTACTCCATCAGGAAATAGATCAACATTTTCTTGTAGGAAAGCTTCAAACCTTTTCATGTTATTTTCCTTAACAATGCCTGCCTTGAACATGGATGAGGCCTTCTGTAGCTTCTTCTTCTTCCCTTCTACCTGCAAACCAAAATACCCCAACATACAACCATCTGCTGGGCTAGAGAGTATTCCGTCCAATGCTCTCATGACTTCAAGATAAATGTCTTCATCCATTGTCCTGTGCAAGATGCCATTGGCTGAAATGGGGTGACCCAGCACCTGAATAATTGGCTGAAATAGATCCTCCATCAGACGACCATCGTGAACATGTCGCCCAGTCCAATAATCGGGACCCAGAATGTCTACCACTGTTACTTTCTCCTGCTCATTGGCCTTTTTGAACAACCGCTCCACCTGTTCTTCGGGCGTTTCCTCCAACCCGACGATCTTGCTGCATTTACATATGATGCCTAAGTGATCCGCCATGCTTCCGAGAATTGCGTATGAGACCCTGGATAATTCACTATATAGTGATCTCGGTCAATGCTCCCCTTCCAATGAAGCTTAATGCGATCCGACTGACGACGTTCTGTCTGTGAGGGGATTTTCATATCCTCAGTCATCATTGTCAAAACCATCCTATCTATCCATCTCAATGTCCTGCTACCACCCTTTCTATCCATCTCAATGTCCTGCTACCGCCTCCACTTCGTACTTCGCCAAAGTTTTACCCTTGCAGCTGAAGGGTAATGGTCAAGTTAACCAATCCCCTGACGAAGAAATCTTCAACAATCTGTAGATTCTTGAGAATAATTACCAATCACTGACAAATGTCGAGCATGGCAGACCTCGAAGACTGTGCAATCGTGTCTCTAAAACTTTATTGCCTATCCTCGATGCACACAGCCTTTCTCTGACAAGATCTCTGCTATCCGATTCCGGTTCTAGGAATCCCGACTTTGTCTGCAGTAAGGACTGAAATTAGATCGTCCGGCAATTCCTCCACATGAGACAGTTGTGTAGGTCCTTAACAATCAATTCCACAGTTTGCCAGCCAATCGGCCGCTGTGTTACCCTCTTGATATATGTGTTTAAGAGAATATTTGTCTAGGCTGTCACATAATCCCTGGATCTTGGGACGACTCGCCTCCAATTTCCAATTCTCGAACTTCTAATTGATTATCCCATTCAAAACAATTAGAGAATCGCCTTCTATTTCTAAGGAGCGAAATCCTCAGCCCACACTCCAGTCCAATCTAGCTAATAGCCCTGCAATTTATGCCATATTGTTTGAAGTGATTCCTAAGGGGCCGAAATTTGCTACAACAAAATTGCCAAATTCATCCCTAATAATGGTGCCATAACTCGATTTACCAGGATTGCCGTGGTTGGCCCCGTCAAAATTAACCTTCAAGCTACCCGCTTTGGGAGGAATCCAAACTGTACTTGCTCTGTTCTGCTTCTTATCGACAAACTTATAACTATTTATCTTCGTCAAATTCCATAGCCTTTCCATCTCTTTGTCCCAGGAAGAATAAGTACAATACTTCCTTCCCACTACTTTGACGTTAATGACTTCTTCGATGTCAGTTTTGATTTTAGGAATTAGTAGTTCTAAGGACAGGGCTTCCGCATTGAAGACTCTTCGATTTCTCTCCTTCCAAATATGCCATACAAGCATGGCCAGACTAACCACCCACAAGACGCTCCATTTTGATTTCTTGTAACAGGCGGGCCAAGCCAATAAGAACTCTTTTAGTGATTGGCTTCTTACCGATCCATATTGCAAATTATTCAATAACCAATCCCAAACTCTACGATCCATACTGCAAATTATTCAATAACCAATCCCAAACTCTTTTAGTGTATGAGCACCAGAATAAGAGATGCTCCACAGTCTCTTCATTCTCCTTACATAGTAAACATACACTTGGCCCTGCAATTCCAATAAGTTTCAGCGTTTCACCTGTTAGAATTCGACTATGCAATGTTGTCCAAAGGAATGCCCCTGCCTTGGGCAGTACCATTTTGTGCCAACATAAAGCCGAAGGCCATTCCACATTCTGTGCTCTGCTTCTAAGAATCTCATAACCCAAATTAACCTTATATTTCCCGGATTTGGATGCACTCCATAATAAACAATCTACTTCTTTTTGGTAGATAATTTTTTTCTTTCTACTCAAGATATCCTTCAACTTTATGCAGTTTTCCATCTTCCATTCACCCACTATTTTCCATTCAATCCACTCATCCTCCAACTACCCTTCCAAAATGTAATCAGCCATAAAAGGGCCAACCAGTGCTTCCACTTCATTAGTCAACACCGGGTCATCAATTTCCTCAGCTAAGGAAATGTCTCCATTCCAAAAATCTCTCCAAAATTTTGCCTTTCTACCGTTACCAATTTTCCAAGTTAAATGCTCTGTTATGATATTTCTACTTTCCCAAATAAATTTCCAAATTGGTGATCCACTGATCGAGTTTGCCACAGTGAAAATCCTTTCTGAATCATTTGAGTCCAAATACTTTGCAGTCATAATCTTGCACCAGATTTTTTTTGGCTGCTCGTACATCCTCCATGCTAACTTAGCACCTAGCGCTATATTATGCAAATCCATTTTCCTTAAGCCCGCTCCCCCATCCATTTTAATGAGGTAGACCGTATCCCAATTTATGAGTGGAATTTTCTTTTTCTCCTGCGCCCCTTCCCATAGGAACTTTTTAAGCAAATTGTCTAGCTCTTTTGCAGCTTTACTCTGAAGCATGACATATGGTAAATAGGGATTGCTGATAAAACATATTTAATCATTTGAATTCTCCCCGCCTGTGTTAACCATTTGTTCTTCCATGAAGATGCATTTGCTTGACATTTGTTAATCAATTCCTCCCACATTCTGTTTTGATATTTGCCAAGATCTAGTTGCACCCCTAAATGCTTCACAAGAAAACTGCCAGTCGAAAATCCCAAAATCTCACCAATCTTACTTTGCATCCTTATATTAGTATTAAAGAAATATATCAAAGACTTATCAGTATTCATGCTCTGTCCCGATCCTTTTTCGTAATCACTCAGTAACAACTTCATTGCCATAGCTTCCTTCTTCGAGGCCTCCCCAAAAAGAACTGTATCATCGGCGAATTGAGAATGGGAAATTGGATCAATGCTGCCATGGATGAGAACACCTTTCCACAGTCCCGTTTCTACAAGTTTTTTAACGTTTCTTCCCAGAATTTCAGCCATTAATACAAACAAAAATGGAGACAAGGGGTCACCTTGTCTGAGACCATTCGTGGGTTGGAAAAAATCATCTATAGATCCATTTACAATAATAGAATATGAAACAAAAGTAACACAATGCTTTATACAATTTATCCACCTACGATCAAAACCAAATCTTTCAAGAACAGAAAAGAGGAAGTGCCAAATCACCCGATCATACGCCTTGCTGACATCTAATTTGACCATCATCCCCTGCATTTTGCTCCTTTTCATCGAATGCATGGTTTCAGCAACTGTGATTATACTATTTGCAATTTCTCTGCCGGGGGTGAATCCATGTTGCTCTGGAGATATAAGCTTGTCCAAAACAAACTTCAGCCTATCGACCATTACCTTGGATATAATTTTGTATAACGAATTACACAGAGAAATAGGCCTAAAATCTGCAATGGTCAAACAACTTTGCTTTTTTGGGATCAAAGTAATAAGCGTATTGTTTACTTCTTTCACGAATTTACCTTTCCTGCAAAATTCCTCCACCACCAGCCATATGTCCTCACCCATGAACTTCCAACACTTCTGATAGAATTCCATAGTTACCCCATCTGGTCCAGGAGCCTTATGTGGATGTAATGCGAATGTAGCCTTTTTGACTTCATCCTTTGTAATTGGAGCCATTAGCATAGCATTATCCTCCTTCGTAATCTTCTTGTCAATAATGTCCATCAAATAGCCAGCAGATTCCTCACACTCCCCTACCGCAGATCCCAAAATTTTCTCAAAATATTTTACTGCTATGCACTCCAATTCCTTTACTTTACCAACCATTCTACCCGAATCATCCAACAAATGACTGATTTTGTTTTTGTCCCTCTTTGCTTTAAATGAAGCATGAAAGAATTTTGAATTTGAATCTCCGGCTTCGATCCATAATTCTCTAGATTTGTCCCGCCAAAACATTTCTTCTCGTTGGAGAATCTCTGCCAATTCCGCTTTAGAGAATTCTCGGTTTTAAATTCTTTGATAGACATCCCCTTATCTATTACCAAGTTATTGAGCCTATCAAGTTCCGCTTCCACCCTAATTTTCTCTGAAAAAATATTCTTAAAGGATTCCACATTCCATATTTTAATCTTATTCCTCAGATATTTCATCTTTTGGACAAAACAAAAACTTGGAGTACCTCTATAATCTGTGCATTCTACCCACCACTTCTCAATGTTTTTTTCGAAGTTAATATCTCTCCACCACATGCTCAAAAATTTAAAATTCCCTTTCACCTTTGCCATTGGAGTGATACAATTCATTTGAACCGAGAAATGATCCGAGAGTGTTATGGGCAGAATTGACGACTCCAATTCAAACTATCCTCTGATCCAATATGTTCCTGTGAATATTCTGTCCAACCTCTTCGAAATTCTGCTGAAATTTGCCCTCCTATTAGTCCATGTGAAGTTACCTGATTTAGGGATAACATCGGAAATGTTATTATCTGTCACAAAATTTCAGAAATCTTCCATCACACGGGTGTTCATTCTTAATCCTCCAGATTTTTCTTCATTATTGAGAATAGCATTGAAATCTCCCGCCACTATCACTTTCTTCGAATCCACCAATTTAATTTGTTCTAAAATTTCTTTCCAAACCCTCTTCTTTTCTTTTGTCTTGGTTGGGCCATAAACGTTGAACAAAGAAAACTCCAAATCTTCCTACAAAAATCTTACATTACAATGCATCCAATTTTCTTGCTTGGAGATTGAACAAATTGAAACTTTATTAGGGTTCCATAGAACCGCCAAACAACCCATAGACCCATTCGCCTCCTGAGAGTCTCCGTCCCACAACCTACTAAAAGAATTGAAGAAGGATACTTTTTCTGCATTTAGCTTGGTCTCTTGCAACAATATAATATCTCCTAAAATTCTTTGTATTGCCCTTTTGACCAAGCGTTTTTCGTCAGGGGCCGATAAACCCCTGACATTCCATGTTGTTATCTTCATTGTTTACCAAGGGAGATTCCTTCTCCCTTGGTTTTCTTTATGAATTCCATAACTTTAATAATTCCTTTCTCCTTTGCTCTGTCCTCCCTTTTCTGTTTATTACTTCTTCTACCCCTTACACCTTTAGCTTTCCCCAAAAGAATGTTTGCCGACTGGCTGATGCATCTGGGGTCAATATTAACCAATTCGTCAGTTTGGAAAAGTTCATCATCTGAACCTCTTTCATAATCAAATTCAATCCTTTATCTCTCGAAGATATGCCTCTACAATCCTCCTCTGTATTGTTACTACTACCAATTATGTTTCCTTCCAAAGATTCAAAATTATTTTCCTTACCCTTATTCCCCCCATCTTTCTCTTTTGCTATCTCCATATTTTCCATCCTGTTCTCCTTGTCGCCTTCATTTAACAATGGCTATATTTCTGATTCTTTACTTTCTTTTGTATGTATCTGTACATCTTCCTTGTTTATTTTGTTTCCTTGAAGCTCAACCGTTTTCTTGCTTTCCTCTGTTTTTCTTCTCCATGTCTGCATAGGTTTTCTTAGAACAATTCTTGCCTTTCTGACATACATTTTACATTCCTTCTCACTGTGGAATTTACTTCCACATCTTGGGCATCGAGTTTAATGTTTTTCTATCTCTACTTTTTGAATCCATTCCCCACATTCAGATACCAAAATTATGCTCTTAGGAATTCTTTTCACTGCTGCAATTCTCATTCGGGCACTTTTGCGGATGTCTTCTTCATCATCATAATCTGTTTCCAGCAAAGTGCCCAATGTTCTAGCAATTTTCTCCCAAAGTTCCTCGCTCCAATATTCAATTGGAAGGTTGTATAGCCGAATCCAAACTGGTTTTGAATAAACTGCCAATGAAGTTGGATCGAAATGGGGCGTCCATGGTTGAATGAATACTGCGTGTGAATTGACAAACTAGTTCCTATCGGTAAGCACACGATTTCTCTCCTCCTTTTCTTCAAACAGATCTACAAAGAAACCCTTTGCAATAAATTTAACCACCGTTCTGCTTCCCTAATTGCATTCAACCCATTTTTTAATGTCCTTTCTTAGCCAATTCAATCCTAAAAATTTGGCGATTACCACATACTCCTCCCAGAACACCACATCCTCCTGCAGTTCCTTAGAGCAATCTATTCGAATTTTCTCTGCGTGCCCTCCCTTTCCGCCATTAACAGGTAATTGTAGAGCAAAATATTTCAAAAGTTATTGTATATATAAAACTTATTTGGTGTCTTTAGATAGATGTATTTGAAATATTTGAATTAATGTCTTTTTAATTGACATTTTAAGAAAAATATTAACTATCAAAAAGTATTAAATTTTACATATGCAAAATTAAAAATCTCTAGCAAAATATTAGCATTCATATTTCAAATTAAAAAAAAATAATTTTAGAAGTTTCAATAAATTAATTTTTTTAAAGAATTGATATGTATATTTTTCATTATTTTACAAATGAAATAATAATAATGATAACACAATAAACAAATAAATAAACAATATAGAAGGTCAAACACTTTTCTTGACTTTATATTCTTTTATTTCAATTTACATCAATGTGTATTATTTATTTTTGGTACATTTAATTTTTTTTTCATAAATACATATAAGAATATCTAATGGAATTTTATTTATATTCAAGAAAAACAAAATAATAAAACAATGAAAAATTTCCAGCCCTTATAATAAAATAAATCTATTAAGACTAATTATTATTATTATTATATTATCATATCTTTATATTATTATTTTAATATTATTTTGACGAAGTTAACTATAAGTATGATGGAGATAAATATAATTGATTAATAGTTAAACTCGTTGAGAGAATAAAATTAATAAAATAATTTTTTTGGTTTTTCATGGATTTATTTTAATTTAGGTTATTTAAAGTTATTTAAATTATTTTTATTTAAGTAATAGTAAAAGTAATCGTAATTATGATGGGTATCAATTTTAATCATAGGGAGTTTTTAATCTTGCATATCTATCAATCCATTATTTGAATATTAATACGCCTTTTGGCGTAATAATAATAAAAAATAACTATATTATCTATTAGTTACAATTTTATTTTTATTTATTTAAATTTTTTACAAGTAAAGAAAATAAAAAATAAAATTATAAAATAATGAAAAATAATAATTAATTGATTATAGCACAATTTAGAAAGTAAAACTTTAAAATATTATATTTATATCTAAAATTCTTCAAAATAATTTTATATTTTAAAAATTAAAAACGTAATAGGTGATGAGCCCCCAACATCCACCTCCTAACAATTTTCCATAACCATGGTTCAGTATGGGTGATGATGGGGATTCATTATTGGTAAGGGTTGGAACTCATGTGAGAGCCTTTCCAATTTGAGGTCAAGTGGAGGTTTTAACAAATGTTTTGTTTTGTGTGTAGCTACATCCATGGCAAAGATGGCCGAACGTAATAAGGGTAAAGGTGAAGCTAACTCTAAAAGCAAGTTGGGGAAGAAACTGATCAAAACCGGTTTGACAGCAAACACTTCAAAAGACTGGTAGACAGTGATACCGGTTTGAAACAAAGTGCAACCAGTAAAGCTAAGAATGTCAGAGACAAGCATTAACCGGTTACTCACTTAGCTTTTCCCTCAACTCGAGACTACACTACCATTTCACCCTTATGCATAAACAGGTGATCTATCATTAGATCATACTAACAACTAGTTCAACATGTTTTATTGACATGCATAAAACACAGAACCATCATATGCTTGACAAACAATAGCAAAGCATCACAAGATAAAAGCATCACACATGACACACATATTTTTAACATGGAAACCCAACTGGGAAAAACCATGATGGGGATGAATACCCACAAGCTGTTTTTGAACTCTTTGGAAGTCCGCTCTGTTAGGGGCCTTGTCTGTTTAGAGACATTACAATAGGTTCTGCTAGGAACCGATCCTGTTAGAGATCACCCGGTTAAGGGATGGCTACAATACTCGATTAAGGGTTAAACCCTGTTAAAGGTTACCTTGTTAGAGGATTTCAAGAACTCAATAGCTAAAGGACTTCAAACTCAGTAGCTTAGAGTTACCCTGTTAAAGGATTTACAACAAGCAGGTTAAGGCTACCCTGTTAAGGGATTTTCCAACTGTTGAGGTGGTTAGAGATCAATAGGTATTACAATGATCTGGTAACAACACTCAATGCCAATGCAGATCCACTTAAGCTCCTCTTTTCCTTCTGCACTTACACTCTGCAGGTATCACTTCTCTTCTTTTGGTCTGGCAAGAATCACGTATCCCTTCTCTTGGATACGCACACACAACTTTTGCCAACAACCCTAGAAAGAGTCACAACATCGACCTTATAGAAAATAGTTAGGTCGATAGCATAAACCCTAAACCCTAAACCTAATAGGTTAAGGAATTCAAATGGTTCAATCCTGACCGTTGAGCATACTGCATTAATCTCCATCGTTTGTTTTCCACCATTTTCATGGCGGCTGATAACCCATCACACATTATCACCATTTTACAGTCTTCTCATATTCCCAAGGTAGATAGGCAAGATCTTATTCATGCACACAAGGCTTACGTGGCAACATGATCTATTCTTTGCTATCATGCTAACTCATCGCACAAAGTCACCGGTTGAGCCACACAAGCTTGAAGCACTTCAACCGGAAACCCTAAAGTTGAGACTATCAACCGGTAGTCATACAACGCTTCCATATGCCGGTTTCCATAACCATATGTCGGTTCACCTTTGAACAAGCACACCGCTTCACTTTGGCACAAATGTCGGTTCACAGTGTTATACCGGTTCTCACATATGCCGGTTCACACCTTTGCAACATATTGACATCAATGACAACATACAATGTCATTATGTTCTCATACTGGTTCACATAATGCCAACAATCTCCCCCTTTGGCATTGATGGCAATATACAAAGATATCTCTCCGCTTCACATCTTTTCCCCAATTTCTGCAGATATCTTCTCCGCTTCACATCTTCTCCCCCTTTGACAACAATGCCAAAGTGGAGGCACAAGCTTCCTTGTTCCATTATGCTGCTCCCCTTGAGGAGTAGCATCCTTCAACACATCAATCCAAAATAAATTTGACTATGCAATACCTGACTGATGTGGAGCATATGCTTTTAGTTCACCTCCTGAATGGACAGTACCCCTAATTCACCTCTTAAGTATGTAAATGTAGTCTTTGGGAGAGGCTTGTTGAATATGTCTGCTAACTGCTCCTTACTGGAAACATGCTCTAGTGCAATCTCTTTGTTCTGAACCTTTTCCCTCAAGAAATGATACTTAAGCTCAAAGTGCTTGGTTCTAAAATGTAAAACCGGATTCTTGGAGATATTAATTGCACTAGTATTGTCACAAAATATATTTACCGGTTCAGATACAGGAACTTTGAAGCCATTCAATACATGCTTCATCCAAATTGTCTAAGTGCAGTTCATGAAAGCTGCAACATACTTTGCTTCCATTGTAGACTGAGAGATACAACTCTGCTTTTTACTCATCCATGAGACCAATATACCACCAAGGAAGAATGCACCACCGGTTGTGCTCTTCCGGTCATCTACATTACCAGCCCAATCAGCATCTGTGAACACTTTCAAGTTGGAATCCTTGCTATATGGATACCACAATCCATAGTCAACAGTTCCCTTCAGATACCTAATAATCCGCTTGACTGCAACCAAGTGGGATTCTCTTGGACTTTTTTGGAACCTTGCAGTAATGCCAATTGTATGTGCAATATTCGATCTGCTATGCACTACATAATGCAATTTACCAATCATTGATTGGTATTCCTTCTCATCAACCAATGCTAAGTCATCCTCTTTGGATAGTTTACAACCGGTCACCATCGGTGTACCAACCGGTTTTCTTTCTTCCACGTCAAAGGTCTTCAGCACCTCTTTGATATACTTGGACTGAGTGATAAAGATTCTATCTCTCATTTGCTAGATTTGCAGTCCAATGAAGAACTTAATCTCCCCTATGAGTGACATCTCAAACTCTTTCTTCATCTCATCTGCAAATTCATGACTCATCTTGTCATCTCCACCAAAGATAATGTCATCCACAAATACCTCACAGATCAGGATATGATCTCCTTTAGACTTCAAGTAGATATTGCTATCTTCACTTGTTCTCTCAAATCCAATCTTCACAAGATGAGAATGCAGGCGTTCATACCATGCTCTAGGTGCCTGTTTTAGACCATATAAGGCTTTATGTAGCCTATACACCATGTCACTGTCTTCAGATAGGGCAAACCCATCTGGTTACTCTATATACACCTCCTCTTCAAGTACACCATTTAGGAATGCAGATTTTACATCCATTTGATATACTTTGAAGCCTTTAAAAGCTGCATATGCAAGAAGCATACGAACTCTTTCCAATCTGGCTACAGGAGCAAAGGTTTCTCCATAGTCTTCTCCTTCTTATTGGGCATATCCTTTGCACACCAGCCTAGCTTTGTTTCTAATCACTGTGCCATCCTCATTCAGCTTATTTCTGAAGACCCATTTGGTACCAATGACATTTTTGTGCTCTGGTCTGGGTACCAAGGACCATGTACCATTTTTCTCTATCTGGTCAAGTTCCTCTTCCATTACCTTGATCCAGTCTTCATTCTTATGTGCCTCTTTGAATGTTTTAGGCTCGAATTCAGAGATCATACATGAGTTTTCTTTGACTTTTCTTCTTGTAAGGATTCCTGCGTCCTTATCTCCTATGATCTGCTTAGGATCATGATTCAACTTGACATATCGAGGAATGGTCTTGATAGATTCCTCTTTCTTTTCTTCTTCATCCTCATCTCCATCAGTATCAACATCTACATCTGCCGATGTAGGAACACTATTACTGGTACTTGGTTAACTGACAACCGGTTCCCAGAAGGTTGCAACCGGTTCACTTACCGCTTGTTCACTATCGGTTTCCTCAGTTTTCTCAGAGGTTTCATCAACTCTTACATTGATGCTTTCCACAATTTTCTGAGTCCTATTGTTGAAACACTTGAGAGATTTGCTCTTGGTGGAATATCCTAGGAATATTCCCTCATCACATTTCGCATCAAATTTGCTCTGGTGTTCACTTCTCTTGATGTAACATTTGCTACCAAACATTCTAAAGTAGCTAAACACAGGTGTCTTACCGGTCCAATACTCATAAGGATTTTTATCCTTACCTTTCTTGATGAGTACCCGGTTCATTGTGTAGACTGCAGTGCTCACCGCTTTTCTCCAAAAGGTGTGAGCTACCTTTCCTTGAATCAACATGGTTCTAGCTCCTTCAACCACAGTCCAGTTATTCCTCTCTGCTAGGCCATTCTGCTGTGGAGTCCGGGGGGCAGACAATTGCCTCTTGATGCCATGTTCTTCATAGTACTTATTGAATTCACCGGAAGTGAATTCCCCTCCTTGATCAGTTCTCAGTTACTTGATCCTTTTACCGCTTTCCTTCTCCACTAATGCTCTAAAATCTTTAAACTTTACAAAGGCTTCAGACTTGTCTTTCAAGAATGTGACCCACATCATTCTTGAGCAGTCATCAGTGAGAATCATGAAGTACCTATCACCTTGTACACTTCTAGTTTTCATAGGACCACACAAATCAGTATGCACAAGATCAAGCAAGTTATCAGCAGTGAAAGATTTACCTTTAAAGGTTGAGGAAGACATTTTCCCCAATTGACACTCTCTGCACAAGGTATTATCCGGTTTGCTTAACACCGGCAACCCTCTAACTGCCTTGATCTTACTGGTCTTTACAATGTTATCAAAGTTTACATGGCAGAGTCTCCTATGCCATATCCAACTATCATCAAATTTAGCCATAAGATATGTACTTATATTTGTATTCAGATGAAATAGGTTACCTTTGGTCTGCATGCTGGTGGCCACCAATTCACCATATTTTCCTTTGATTCTGCAAACTCCATTCTTGAATTCCAGAGTGAGGCCACTGTCATTCAGCTGGGCAACACTCAGAAGGTTGTGTCTGAGACCATCAACCCAATACACATTGTCAACACTACTCTTTCCATTCAGAGAGATGGACCCTCTGCCTTTGACCATGCATGGTGCATCATTGCTGAAGTGAACCACACCACCATCATACTCCTCCAAGGATAGAAACTTGCTCTAGTCACCAGTCATATGGTGAGAGTAGCCACTGTCAATGATCCACTCATTGGAATTATCAAACCGGGAGACAAGAGCCTTCTTGTTCGACACATCTTCTTTGACAACAACAAACACAATATCTTCATTTTCTTCATCCTCCGATTCTTCATCTATGACACCTTCATCAACTGCCACAAAACAGTTTCTCCGGTTTCCTCCTTTGAATTTCTTGAACCTTTCCGGTTTGTCCTTGTTGTCGCCATTAGGACAGTTTACAGCAATATGTCCTATCCGGTTGCAAGAAAAAAATTTCAAAGGAAGCTTACCTTTGTATTTGTTGATTCCTTTAGGAAGTTTCCTGGCAAGGAGAGCTTCAAATGCCATCAAAATCTTCTCATCATCCATTTCTCTGCTCTGTCTTGGTTCACCACTAGTGCTAGCTTCTTTTCCTTTTCTGGATGGTACAACAGAAGCTTTAAAAGCTGATTCAGTCTTTTGAACACTGCCATCAAAACTATTTAGCTCATAGGCTGTCAACTTTTCTATGATGGAGTCCAAGGATACCTTAGTCTTGTCTATTGATCTCAGCTCCTGAATAGCAACAACCCTTATTGCATAGACCGGCAATAGGGATCTCAGGACTTTGCTTACCACAATGGAGTCTTCTATTTTACCACCTGCGCTCTTGATATCTCCAACAACGGTTTTGATTCTTATTCCATACTGTTGAATGGTCTCACCTTCAACCATCCGCATATCTTCAAACTTCCCTCTCAAGCTTTCTTCCTTAGCCTGTTTTACATGCTCATCACCGCGATAGATATTTTCAAGAGCGTCCCATACTTCTTTGGGATTTACCTTGTCCTGAACATCAATAAACTCAATGTCAGATAAACTACTAATTAGGGCTTCCGTAACTTGACCATTCTCCTGCATCTCTCTCTTTTGGTCATCGGTGAGAGTACTGGTAGGGGCAACATAGACATTCTCAACATAGCTCCAGTGTTGAGCACCCATGCTTCTGATGAATATCTTCATTCTTTCTTTCCATATACTGAAATTTTCCCTATTACTTTGGACCTTCCCTCTTCATCATTTGACTGGGATCTTTACCTCAAGCAGTTAAGCTTATAACACAGAGGACCTGGAGGATGCTCTGATACCAATTGATAACTCAATGATGAGCGAATAGTACCAAACTGGTACTGAGAGGGGGGGGGGTGGTTGAATCAGTACAGGCAAAAAGACAGTTCAAAACCGATTTGACAGCAAACACTTCAAAAGATTGGCAGACAGTGATACCGGTTTGAAATAGAGTGCAACCGGTAAAGCTAAGAATGTCAGAGACAAGCATTAACTGGTTACTCACTTAGCTTTTCCCTCAACTCGAGACTACACTACCATTTCACCCTTATGCATAAACAGGTGATCTATCATCAGATCATACTAACAGCTAGTTCAACATATTTTATTGATAGGCATAAAACACAGAACCAACATATGCTTGACAAACAATAGCAAAGCATCACAAGATAAAAGCATCACACATGACACACATATTTTTCACATGGAAACCTAACTGGGAAAAACCATGGTGGGGATGAATACCCACAAGCTGTTTTTGAACTCTTTAGAAGTCCGCTCTGTTAGGGGCCTTGTCCGGTTAGAGACATTACAATAGGTTCTACTAGGAACCGATCCTGTTAGAGATCACCCAGTTAAGGGATGGCTACAATACCCAATTAAGGGTTAAACCCTGTTAAAGGTTACCTTGTTAGAGGATTTCAAGAACTCAATAGCTTAGAGTTACCCTGTTAAAGGATTTACAGCAAGCCGGTTAAGGCTACCCTATTAAGGGATTTTCCAGCTGTTGAGGTGGTTAGAGATCAACAAGTATTACAATGATCTGGTAACAACACTCAATGCCAATGCAGATCCACTTAAGCTCCTCTTTTCCTTCTGCACTTACACTCTGCAGGTATCACTTCTCTTCTTTTGGTCTGGCAAGAATCACATATCCCTTCTCTTGGATACGCACACACAACTTTTGCCAACAACCCTAGAAAGAGTCACAACATCGACCTTATAGAAAACAGTTAGGTCGATAGCATAAACTCTAAACCCTAAACCTAATAGGTTAAGGAATTCAAACGGTTCAATCCTGACCGTTGAGCATACTGCATTAATCTCCATCGTTCGTTTTCCACCGTTTTCATGGTGGCTGATAACCCATCACACGTTATCACCATTTTACAGTCTTCTCATATTCCCGAGATAGATAGGCAAGATCTTATTCACGCACACAAGGCTTACGTGGCAACACGATCTGTTCTTTTCTATCATGCTAACTCATCGCACAAAGTCACCGGTTGAGCCACACAGGCTTGAAGCACTTCAACCAGAAACCCTAAAGTTGAGACTATCAACCGGTAGTCATACAACGCTTTCATATGCTGGTTCCCATAACCATATGTCGGTTCACCTTTGAACAAGCACACCGCTTCACTTTGGCACAAATGTCGGTTCACAATGTTATACCAGTTCTCACATATGCCGGTTCACACCTTTGCAACATATTGACATCAATGACAACATACAATGTCATTATGTTCTCATACTGGTTCACATAATGCCAACATAAACCTTAGAAGTTGATTGAGGATTTGTAAGGTGTCTTTTTGCTGTTGCTTTCATTGTCTCTCTCAGATGTCTTTTGTAATTTTGTTTTACTTGTTTAATAAAAAATATTTGTATAAAACGGGCTCGTTAATGGGCCTGGTAGGGTAAATCCTATGGTGGGGGACATTTTTTTGTCCGAGTGGGAGAGATCGAAGAAAGGTTGGATGAAGATCAATTTTGATGGTGCTTCGTGAGGTAACCCTAGGATCTCGGGAGCAAGTTGTATTGCTAAGGATGAAGAAGAAATGATTGTACCAATCAAAGGCTACCAAATGGAACAAATAACAAGGTTGAGGTGAGCTGAACTATTGGCAGTTGATTTGGCGAGCAACTTCAAAGTCCCAAAATTGCATTTAGAAGGAGACTCCAAGATAGTGACAAATGCAATTGCTAAAGGGTCCTCATAGTGTTGGCGTATAAATAAAATTAATTATATTATTTGTAAAAAACTAAACTCCTTTCAAGATTTTAAAATTTCCCACATTCGAAGGGAAGACAATGAGGAGGCAAATATTCTGTCAAACCTGGGGTGTGAGTTGGACCTTCAAGTGGTTCGATGGCATGATAATAAAGGGGTTGATGTGGCTTGGATGGACTAAGCCTAGCTTGTGGATATGCCGTGATTGGCCTTTGGAGGGTGTTGATTAATGATTTTAAATTTTCTTTTTTCCTAAAGCCGAGCTCACCCGCTCATCAATTTTTCTACGTTGCCACCTTGCTTGCTTTTATTGCAAGTGATTATTTGCTGGATGGATGAAGGGTGGCATGTGTTTGCTGTGCGGATGAGTTGGGAACAAATTTCATATTTGAATTCTAAAATGAAGCATGTCCTTTTTGGATTTTTTTGGCTTTCTAAATTGAAGCATGTCCTTTTTGAGTCAAGACAAGACTTGTTCTTTTGAGTGGTGGCATGGTGCACAAGACGGTTTGGTAGAGATTTTGATCCCATGTGCTTTGGACATAGAGATGGAAGCCAATATTACTTTACATTCCATCAAATAACAGTTGGCATTCTTGGGCTATATCACAAACAAGCGTCTGGGTGGTATTTTCCTCTTTGATGAGGAAGAGTTCTTGTAAATAATCAAGAGGCTATTAGGAAATGAGTTCTGGGTGTCTGAGTTCAAATACATAACCAATATGGACATGATTTTGATGATGGTGGCCTGGGGACTCTCTTTTGGAATGAAATTAGAGGTCAAATGGGTGGCCAAGGCGTGTGTTCCTGTACATTCCCTATGTGGGCTAGTTTCTTTGTTGGAGAAAGTAGTTCTAGGGAAAGGCATGTGACATCCCTTTGGTGAGGGAGTCATGCCAAATCCTGTCAACGTGGAGTATCGCCTGTTTGTGCTCTGGAGAGATGGCACCGACAAAGTTGCAAGAACTGAAGAGGCTCGTGAGGCTTGGGAGGACTTGATGGTTTTCATTCGTTCAACTGAGAGTGAAAGGAGAAGGGCTTGGGAGGTGAAGATGAAGCAGGATGAGGGCAATAAACCAACGTTTGAAGCCGCTGACTACTAGGTGAACGACTTGGAACGAGAAAAGGAAAAATAAGTAGAGTTGTGTTTTAGAGTTTTTTCTTTTTTGGTAGCACTAGTTCTAGTCTGAAACTTTATGTATGTTGCATTGGTTGTCTACAAACAAGCCATTTTGGAGTTTAGTTTTCATGGAACTTTTATGTTGTTTTAGTTTCTAGGGTTAATCCCTTTTTCTCTAAACATGGTAACAATGTATACAATTAATTTTTTTTAAATGGGTGATCTATACAACTAATTTTAATATTAATATATAAATATATTAATTGACCAAAAATAATATTTATATAAAATAAACATTGAATGGATGAAAAAGAAAAATTATAATATGCATATAATTTTAAAACAATAAATAATAAAATAAAATTAATCACATTATCTACAAGTTATAATTTGATTTTTTTGATTATTTTCCTTTTATAAAAATGAAGAAAATGAAAATAAATCCCTAAGATAATGAAAATTAATAGTAATTGATTATCTTTAAAACAACAAATATTTAAAAAATAAAAATTTAAATGAATATATTCAAATTTTAAATTATTCAAAATAATCTTATGTTTTGAATAATTACAAACATTATGCGTGATGAAGTCCCCATATCGACCTTTTAACAATATTCCTTAATCAAGGCTAAGTATGGACGACGACGAGGGTTCATTATTGGTTATGGGTTGGCACTCATGTGAACCTTTCCAATTTGAGGCCACGTGGAGGCCGAAGGGTTTAGCAGATATCTTGTTCTATGTGTAGCTATACACATGACAAAGATGATGTGATATTTTATTGACATTGGTTTTAAAACAAATCAAACATAAATTTGATTGTTAACATAGTTTAAAGTTTCATGATGTATTGAATTTAGTTATGAAAGATTAGAGATTCCAATTGTATAAGGGCAAGGGGAGTTAATAAATATGGAAAGGTGGTGCTTTCCACAAGGTAATACATGACTTAATAAAATGTAAGTTTGATCTTCAAGGGATTAAAGGTATGAAGTACTCTCACCAAAATTGAATGTGATGTGATATTTTAAATGATGGGAGGGTTATTAAATGGTTCTATTATTATTGTTTGAGTATAATTAGCGAAAGTTAATAGTATATTTTTTAACTATGTCATTCATTAAGATTAATAATTTAGAGATACAATAAATAGAAAATGAGGTTGCAATTGTGACCTAGATAATTTTGACGAAATAAACATATTTCAATTTTTTATTGTGAATAAAAAAGATCAACTTAAATTTATATTCCCACACAAACAAATTGCAACAAATAATAATATAAAGATAATTAATCTTCAAACAAAAGCATCCTCAAACCCAAAAAGACCTGAGTGTGTTCGAAGATGAAGCAAGTAATGAGAAGAACAATCTAGTGAATTGAAAAACGTGTGAAGTCGGATAAACTAGTGACTATCAATGGATGGATCAGATTCGTGTTTTGACCTACAAGTTGAAGAAGAGGAAAACATATAATCTTTGAAGTGTAACTCCATATCTTAATACCATTTCATTCGGTGATCACAAACCAAAAACATTTATAAATCAGTTATTGTTTTAAACTTTATTTGAGTGCCATTTTAAGTTTTTTTGTGGTCACTCATTTTCAAATTAGTTTTATCAATGCAATATTTAATATTAATGAGTTTGTTTTGCTATTCGGTATAGGAGAATGAGTGAATATTGATATTTTTTTGATTGAGAGTGAAGGCTTAAGGGGTCTTGTACAATTTTGGCCTTATCCCTTATATCACACGTTTAGGAGTTTTGAAACTTGGTAGATAATGTAATCAAGGTACATACCATCACCCTCACCAATTGTGCTCAACCAATTCAGCTACAATCTTTTGATACAATGTAGTATTGAAAGACTTGCATATGGTCAAATATGCTATTTCGTTTTGAATGTTGAAAGAGAAATTGACCATTTAATGAAGCTAGATGAAGTAGTTTAAAACCAATCTTCTATTTTTAACAACATTACTATTGAACATTTCTAATACCATTCAACATTACTATATTTGATTATCTTTGAAATGAATAACATAAAAATTTAAACCAATTAATAACATTGTTTTATGCTATGTAAAATGTACTTGGATAGTACTAAGTTTGAAATTTAAGAATATAATTTAGAATAAGATCCAACACATACATAAATGATCTAAGACACAAGGGTAGGTGCATCAAGATGGAGGACCAAAAAGGGGTCTTAAGATGCCACTTTTTTTCTTTCTTTCTAAAATCACCAAAGTTTGAACTTCAATGAGAAAATGAAGATAGCTACGCTCTAAATTTGAAGATGCAACAAGAACAAGAGTTGTAGTGCTTTGAGTCTACTTTCTAAACTACTAAGTTATTTTAAAACAGTGGAGATTAAGGTTTTCAAAAAGGGGGAGCACATAGTGGTCTTATTTTTTCAAAAAAAAACATAACATAGCACCTGGTGTGCTCCCCCTAAAATGGCAACTTTTTTTAGAATTTCTAAAATTGCTCTGGTGAGAAACTAGCTAACACCATGTAGTTTATGCTATATTTTTCACTAATTTTTTAGTGAATATATAATTATTTACTAATTTTTAAAGTGGACACATCCTAAAAAATATAAATTTGGGCCTACTCCGCCTAAAATATTTGAAAACTAATTGAAAATTATTATTTTTCAATATGTGAAGAATGAAGTCTAGTTTCTAAATATGTAATTTGTTTCAAAATTCGATGAATGAGTAAAAATCAATACTAGAAATATCACATGTTGGTTTTTGACAAAAACAAACACACTACCAAAAGAAATTAGAGATGAAAACCTTAACATAATCAAAATGTGGAAAAAATAATATGGTGTGATAGCTAAGAGAGAGCTTAACATCATCATAGTGTTTATTTTTGTTAGAATTGAAACATGTGAAAACTTGATGTAGAGCATGACCTAATATGTGAGAAAATTTTCCATCTTTTAAAAAAAACATGTCTCAAGCTTGAAATGGTTGTCCAAGCCTTTTAGTTGGATGCCAAAGGAAAATCCAAGCCAAAGGCTTGGTGTTTCCCAAAGAAAAAAATTTGGCATGTGCCAAATTTGGTGCTCGCCAGACTAAAAAAATGCATTTTTATGTTTGGCAAGTGTCGTATTTGATGCTCATCCAACTAAAAAAATATAGTTTTTACATTTGGCAAGCACCAAATGTGGTGCTCACCAGATGTTTTGCATTGATTATTTTTTTCTCTGCCACTTTGATTAAGTCTTAAGAGTTTATGGTTTATGATTGATGATGCATAGTTATGGTTTTTTCATTCCACTCCCTCTCTACCTCCTTCCCTCTCTTCCGATACTTCTCTTATGACATATGATTCATGTGGATAGTTAAGGTTTTTTCATTCCTCTCTCTCTCTCTCTCTCTCTCTCTCTCTCTCTCTGGGGCTTCACTTAGTGAACTTGGGTTATAGCACGTGCGTTCATGGTATACTAAAGAATCCCTCTATTTTCAAAAACTATTGCCCTAAACTCTTTTTTTGTCACCCCCTCCCATACACATCTCAAATTAAAGGCCTCCCTATTTTCACTGATAGGCAATATATTGCACCTTCATTTTTAGGATATTAAACCCCCCAATATGAATGCACATGATATAATTTTGCCTAGCTAGTGAAGCCCTCATGATCTCTCTCTCTCTCTCTCTCTCTCTCTCTCTCTCTCTCTCTCACACACACACACACACACACACACACACACACACACACACACACACACACACACACACACACACATCTTCCCCCCCCCCCTCTCCTCTATTGGTTTCATTACCCACCTCTCTCTATCCCCCTCCATGTATCTCACCCCTCTCTCTCCCCATTTCTCTCTGTTTTTCTTATCCCTCTCTCTCTTCTTTCACAATTTGTTAAATGTAAAAAATATCAATATAGGTTATTTGGCATTTTCCAAATAGCTTGCACTGAAAAATGGTAAAAAAGGGCAGTTGACCCATGATTCAAACCCACATTCTCTAGATTTGTCTACTTTTTGTGCATTATCTAACAAATAAATATCTTTTTATGGTGTTGACATTTCAGACAAGCATATTTTGCATAGTCCACGCCATTTGACCACCTTTTTATTTGTTGGACAATGTAGAAAACAAAAATTTGAAGTTTTTGGATCAATTTTTATTATATGAGGCAACATTCTCATGTTTGTACAATTGAATGTTTACTATGATTTTTTGTTTAAATTTTAGAATATACACTTGTTCTTTTCAATATTTTTACAAAACCTATTAGACTTATATAGGGTACAACCATTTGAATGCAAGATATATTTTAATTGTATACAATTGAGAAATAATACTTAATATATAAACCAACCAAGATTATTACACAATTATCTTCCCAAGAAAAACCCACAAATCAACGTGCATGCATCTAAAACTATCATATTTTAACTCAAATTCTTGTTCATGGTCTCTTTGTGTACCTAAAGGATAAATTTAATGATATGAGGTAAAATTTTCATAGTAGAATTACTTAGAATTCAACATGACATAATTTGTAAATTGTAATATTGAATCTCAATTTTCTTAGGAGTTTGAAGTTAAAATTGAAAGAAAATGACATAATTTGCAAATTGTAATATCGAATCTCAAATTTTAGGTTTCATTTGATAAATTGCAAGCTTTTGTTTAGAATACAATTATCCCTATTTTTATAACTTAGAAAAAATACACAAATCTATCCATGGACATGATGATACATGCAACTTTTGATTTTCATAATAAAAACCAACAACTGAAACTTGGTCTACAATATATTGTGAAAAGCAAAACAAAAAAATAGCTTAGCATAAACAATTGTAAGCACCAACCATCAAACTTCAAAAACATTTCAACTTGCATGAATATTAAGCCACCAAAGAAACATTCACCTATATATTTTCTCTAATATTTCTAACACTTTAGAATTTCATGCTTATATGCACATCCAAGAGTTTTGATAAATTGGATAGAGGAAACTTAGAATGAGATGAGAGAATAATTTCCACGCCATGTAGCGTCTATGTTCAATATTGTAGGTTCATTAGGATAGTCCCAATGAATCTATTACTATCCTAGAAATTCATTTGGACAACCCTAACAAATCTATGATTGTCATAACTTCATTAGGGTAGTCCCAATGAATGTAGGATAGTCATAGCTTCATTGGGATTTCCCTAATGAATGTAGGACAATCATAGCTTCATTAGGGCAATCCCAATGAAGCTATGATTGTCTTACATTCATTGGGATTTCCCTAATGAATTTATGATTACCCTGATTTTGCATATGACTGTTCTAAAGAGTCTATGACTTCCCTATTGAAGTTATGAACTAATCTCTTTGTATTATGCATACATCTAGAATTCATTATCATGTTGAAGAAACGAAGAAATATTCTAACATTGGATGAGAATGAAGCCAAGAATGCAAAGAAAAGAGAAAGAATGATGCGACTTCATGAAGGAAGGAAATTGAACACCATAGAAGAAGACATGCCCATTTAAGAGGAATATTAAACATCCATGCAAAGTAAGAGAGATGTGAGACTGGCAACACAAAGGCAATGAATGCAAAACCTTCATGCAATGAGACAATTGAATTGCAAAGTTACGGGCTCGTCATGTACCACAAGTCAAGTTGAAGGCACACCATCTATAACATCTCATGTTGAATGTACACCTTCTACAACATTTCACATTGCAAGTACATCACTATTGACATCAAATGTTGGAGTTACACCATATTCTACATCTCATGTCGCAAGTATATCACCATTGACATCAAATATTAGACACATCATCTTCTACATCTCAATTTCAAGGCATGTCATCATTTTCATCTCTGATCAAAGGTATGCCATATATCCCTAATGTTGTTAACATTCCTAATGTTGAGTCAACTCAGACTTTGAGAACGGCTCCTAGAATTTAGCGTAGTAAGCCTAAGTATTTGATTGATATTGATGCTAATATTTTGGAATCAATTTTTCATATGATTCCAAAGCGTACTTGTCAAAGATATGTTAACTAGATTTGGATATTATTTTTTGATAAAGTTAAATAAAACCGAAAGATGTCAATTATTTGTTTTTGATAAATAAAGCAGCAATAACAAGGGTGATGTTCCTTTACAAAGCTAAACAGCTAACTGAAAAAATGGACCAAGCAAGGGTGAAAACCCCAAACAAACAAAGTTAGACAGGGCAAACAAACCCATTGTCAAACCATCAACAAACCAACCCAACTCAAGAGTGGGGAAAATCCACGCCTTGATGAAGGGGGGGCTGGGGAAGAGGGGTAGATTTTCCTTTCCGCCTGCGACAAACAACCGTCCAGGCAACACTATCATTAGGAATATTCAAAGACAAATCAGGTGGGGGAGACCCCGCAGATACATTGCCAGACTGCTGCAACAATACACTAGCAGCCTGATGCTGCAGAAACACAACAGACTGTTGCTGAAGAAGAACAAAATTGCCAGGAGAAGAGCGAAGCTGAGGATCAGGAGCAATGAATGTAGGAGCCAAGGGGATGGAAGAGTCTGCAATAGTAGTAACCTCAGCAAAGGCATCATCAACGGTAAGGGGCACCTCATCTCGAGAGGATTCAATCGAGACAGAGTCAGAAGCATTAATTGTCAAGTGATCTTTAGTGGTGTCCTTCCACCAAGTAACAGTGCCTCTGCGGCGGGAGAGAGAGCAGGATGAAGCTAAGTGTCCCGTAGAGAAGCATCATTGAAAGCGAAAAGGGAGGCCCTCATAATCCAACGGTTGAGCCCAAGGCTTGTCCCCAACCATAAGCACCACATCCCTGGGGAGGGCTAGAGATATGTCAATATCAATCAATAGGCAAGCAAAGGTAGAGTGACCCATGGAGGTCGTTGCATCGTCAACCTTCAGGAAATAGCCAATGGAGTTACCAATAGCCTCAAAGCAAGAAGGCTCCCATAAATGGAGGGGGAGATTGGGGAGGCGAACCCAAACCAGACGAATAGATAGAGATTCAGTAAGGGGGTTGAAGGAAGGAGACCAGGGATTAATGGAGAGAGAGTGATCCCCCAAGACCACAACTTTTCCAGAACCAAATCACGGTCAAGAGTAGAGGTAAAAGAAGCAATGAAAAAACCTTTAGCACATGGGAAAAGCTCAATGCAATAAGCAACTAAAGGCTTCCAAGAAACACTCACCCAATGATGAAGGTCTGGAAGGGAAGGCCAAAACCCAACAAATCTATAGACCAGAGCACTATGTTGGTAGAAATTGATATTCTCCACAACCTCCTAGCCACAAACCACCATAGGAGAAGTCTTGGCACAAGGAAGAGGATGAACCCCCTTGGATGGATGGGCAATAGACATGGCCACACAAGAAAAGCTACGGTTCCCAGCAAAAGAAGGTCTGGGCAGAGCATTAGCAGCCGCAGGAGGGTCGTCAGGAGCCCCACCAGTATGAGGAGAGTCTCCGTTGACTTGAGCATCATCAGCAGTAGCATGGGCATCCAATTCCAAAACCGGATCCGAGGCCCCAACCATGGGGGAACCAGCACAACCCACCTCCAGGGGGGCATCACGCACAAAACGTTCCACAGAAAGAAGAGGGGAGGCAACGAAAAATGACACAGAAAGCCCCCACCGCTACCCACAGTAGCGTCAACCACAGATGTGCCATTCGCGTTGACAGGCGAGCGAGGGATGTTTGGAAGAGCCTGGCCAGAAATCGTGGGAATCGCAAACGCTGGGCAGTTTGAAAACGCCTGGGTGGGAATTGCGGGAGTCTCAATGCTGGGCATTTTCAATTATTTTTTGAAAAGGTGACAAATCTAAAATTTAGGCCCATCATGAATATTTTGGGGCTCAGAGCATCAAATGATTCAAGTGAGAAATCTATTGTAAAGAATCTAATGAGTGCATATGAAAGTGTGGGTTCTACATCACACACAACAGATAGCTATGTCACATGACGTGTCCTTACATCAACAATAACTTAAGCACTCAAACTGATAAATCTCACCTCATTAGAAAGACGATAAGAACAATAAAAATAAGTAGAAAATATCTAATGAGAGTCATGGGAAGGCATGCAAGAATGGAGGATTCAAATGACAATGAATTATGGGCATTCTGTTTTAGACTACTGCGAAAAGATAAAGAAATTTTTGAAGCCTTGAGATCCTTAATTGAATAATTTTGGAAGAATAACACAAGGGTCTCTCCTAATCAAAGAGATGTTGTAAGGAGGTTTAGTCAAATCCATGATCCACATCCGAAGCAGTTTTTGGATATGACTCAAACATAATTGTTTGACAAATTTCCAGAGATGTATCCTCAAATTAAAATTAGTCAGATTTTTTGAAATGGTAAAGCCTTTTTATTTCAAAATAAATTATACACACAACTTGTTTTAGTAGAGTACATATTGAATTTTCTAATCATTATGATGTTTATTGGCATATATGTGTAGATTTGCATACTAATAATGTTTTGTAGGAATGTAACATAAAGGCCCCACCTAGATATTCAAGGGATTTCATATCTAGAATTTTATGTGAAAGAGTTGTTGGTCAACAATTTTATAAGAACCTATGCTTGAATGACACATGTTCATTGTAGTGGCTTGCAAAATTTTCCAATTTGTGAACATATGAAGAGTACACATGTTATAGGGAACGAACTAGTGAAATTTGGTACATGTAAGATAGTGGCCTACAGTCCTAAAGATGACAAAAGCAAAAATGTGTGAATTTTTCAATGAAAAAATTCTAGTGTATCAATTGATGGGCATTTTTTATGAGAAATATATTTTATGAGTATGCAACCTGGCATACCAATAGAGATTGATGGTTGGACTTTCAATTAAAGCTATGAAAGGACATGTTTCCACTTCATGTCATTGTTTCAGTTGTTGAATTTGTAGAAAACTAAAAATTAAAGCCACATAATGAGGTGCAACCCTAATATTACAACTCCACACAAGTTGCTATATTTGTGCATATAACATTCATTCATGCAAGTGATAATATAGATGACAATAGGAAGATATTGAGAGATTATTATTTTTATATCAGTGATGATCATACACATTCTACAAATTTTGTGCAAGGTTGCTTTCATGTGTTCTATCATGATTTAGCTAACAAGGGCATTTCATTCCATCAACATATCATATGGTTAGATAATTGTGCATCACACTTAAATAACTCTTAGATGTTTTATTGGTTGAGAAAAATACATAAGATTAGTGTATTCAACATATGTGGAATTTCTCTAAGGTCGAGCATGGAAAGGGGGAGCATGATGTTGCAGGAGCAAGTATCAAAAGAGCCTTAGCATGAGAAGAGTTAAAGTACAAAGATAAAGCAAAATTGATAGATGCAAAATCTATCATCGAGTGGTGTAATGCTACAATAGGTATAGGTAATGAAGGTAAGTCTACATTTTGTAGATTTTTTTGGTTGAAAGATGATACTAAAATTAAAAAATTACAAAGACTATTGTACATTAATAGGATTGAGTGATCTATACTCTTTTAGAAGCTCTAATGCAAGTTCATGGAGTGTCCATACACAACATATGGTGTGCTTTTGTTTGTCATGTACAAAGCATGGAATGTGTGTGATTCCAAGGAGTGGATTGACAAATGGTGTGCGAGAAATCTAAACCCACTTGAGACGTATCAACTCCCAATAGTATTGCAACTCACATAGATGGAAGCATTAGTTGAATTTTACCATGTGTAAAATCTAGCCCAACTAGGTAAATTATCCACATATATATTTAATCAAATTCATTATTTTATCTTAAATTTGTTCACTAAATTCATGTACATGATTAGACATATCATTGCAAGGCATGTTTATATAGTTATTGTAGCTAAAAACAATGAAGAAGGAATATAATATTATATGTGTCATTGTTTGGAGGCAAAAAATAAATTGGATGGCCCTATGGTAGATGGATAAAACGTTGAATACCCTACAAGATTAGTGGTCATTACTGGTACATGGCTTAAAAGGTAACCAGTGAAGAAGTCTAACTTGTGGTTGTTCGAGGACTTTGAGACACACATGAAGATTCTTCATTATTCTAACCTTGTCATGACATCAAATATTTATTTGGTCAAATATGGGGGTAGACGACTGAATAGGAACCTATGGAAGGTTTGTGAGTCTGACCATGAGTCAATAATTGAAAAGATGAAGGGTAGAGTAGATCCAAATGGTTCATTGGAATGAATGTAAATGAAAAAAAATTATAATATCAAGCTTATTTGTGTATATGTACATATAAATTGTATATTTGTACAAATTGAATAGTATTCTTTATCTACAAACATGTCTTATGGGATATGTATGTGCAATATTATTGTTTTCCAATGATTGAGATACTTAGTGCTACAATTAAGGTGTGATTTTTATAATAAAATCCAAAAATACATTGAATTTTCATATTACGGAACTGTATGTATTAATTATTGATAATGTATGTTGTATGATGTGATTTATCTAATTAAGTTATATGATTTGTCACCTTTTTTTTCCATAAATTCCTTCATGCACCTGATAATAGAGACCTAAGATCCATTTGAGATACCCATTTGACCCTTATTAAACATATGTGAAAATAAGATAGGGTTGTTTTGTAGGAATAGATGAAAAATTGGTGTTTACATTCAAATTAGGCTTGTTGTTAGGATTGTTTTAGAACAATAGGGACCAAATGGATTGATCAAGCCCTAAAACAAATGAAGGTGTAAATAAGCATATCTAACATGTCTAAACACTCCCATAAATAACTCATTCAAGCACTAGAAATAAAAAAAATACAATCATATTGCCTTGTAAGAAATTGTTGACCAAGGGTTTGATGAAAAAGGCATCTGCATGTGTGGAAAAAGTATGAAACTTGGCACACTTTTTTATACACCTATAAGAATCAAGAATATAAAATTTTAAGAAATTTGGCTGGTTAAATCACAAGTTAAACCATTTCCCTATTCTGAGGATGAGAGAAAATGAGTAGGCCTAAAAAATCAAAATATAATTTAACTTTCATTATGTTCATCTTGGACAAAAACCATCAAAACTAATGCGTCTAGTTGGTTGTGTTTAACTAGGCATTCCTCCATTCCACTCGCCAAATTTTTTGAACGTTGTAGTTCATATTGTTCTAACACATTCTCTTAAATACCCTAAATGCCAAAAATTGCCAAACTTTGATGAGTGTTTCTCAAAATCTATGACAAATATGAACAATCCATTTGAAGCTACAGAGTTGTGTGAGGCCCCTATACAATAAACTCTTAGAATTTGAAGAGTCAAATCCATTTGCTCGTGGAAAGAGTTTTTTTGTTGCCCCAAAAAGCATTAGATGCATTTAAACACAAGTTGCAATATACACTAACTTTCATTATGTTCGTTGTAGGCAAGATTCGTCAGTGCCAACACATTCAGGAGGTTGGGTTTATGATAGCCATGCACTCATTTTTCTCACCAAGTCACCCAAATGTTCCAAGCCAAATTGTTTCAATGCGTTATTTAAGTGTTCAAAGTGGGAAAACTACCAAAAATTGATAGAGAATTTCTTGGAATATATTGAAAAACAAAAATACTTTGTTTAAACCTACAAGGTTATGTGAGGAATTTGTGCAATATCCTCTCTCATATTTCAAAGACTCAAATCTATTTTTTCGTGGTGAACTTTTTCTATTGCCCTAAAAAGCATCATATGCATTCAATCAAAAGTTGTAATATACCCTAGATTTTATTTTTTTCATCATGGGTACAAACCGTTAGAGCCAAAATGTCGAGGAGGATAGGTTTACAATAGGCATGCCACCGTTTCACTCTCCAAGTCACTCAAGCATTCCAAGGTACATTGTGCCAATCTATTCTCTTAAGTGCAAAAACTACCAAACTTTGACGAAGAATTTCTTGGAATTTATGGCACATATGAAAAATTTGTTTGAACCTATAGGGTCATGAAAGACCTCTCTACAATAACCTTTCTTATATTTTGATGAATCAAATCCAGTTTTTTTTGTAAGACTTTTTTTGTTGCCCCAAATTTTTTTTGATGCATTCAATCAAAAGTTGCAATATACCCTAACTCCATTTTTTCATTATGGGTATGAACCATTAATCCCAACATGTCTGTGAGTTTGGTATTATGATAGGCATGCTCTTGTTTCACTCACCAAGCCACCTGAACGTTCTAGGCCATATTATGTTGACACATTCTCTTAAGTGCCTTAAGTGTGAAAACTACCAAACTTTGATGGAGCATTTCTCAGAATATATGGCACATACGAACAATCCATTTGAATCTAGTAGGTCATGTGAGGCCCTTCTATAATGAAATCTCTCAAATTTAAAGACTCGGATCTATTTGTTCATGGCAAAACTTTTTCTATTGCCCCAAAAAACGTTTAACACATTCAATCAAATGTTGCAATATACCCCAACCTTCATTATGTTCATCGTGGGCACAAACCATTAGTGCCAAAACATCCAAGAGGCTAAGTTTATTCTAGGAATCCACCCTTTTTTTCTCACCAAGTTTCTTGAATGTTCCAAGCCACACTATGTGGACACGTTCTCTTAAGTGCCTTAAGTGAGAAACTACCAAACTTTGACTAAGAGTTTCTTAGAATCTATGACACATAACAATACTATATTTGAACCTACAAGGTTGTGTGATGGACCTATACAATAAAATCTCTCATATTTCAAAGAATCAAATCTCTTTTATTTTGGTGAGAACTTTTCAATTGTCCTAAAAAGCATCTCATGCATTTAATCAAAAGTTTTAATCTGCCCTAACTTTCATTTTGTTTGTTGTGGGAAGGAACCATCAGTGCCAACACATCTGGGAGGCTTGGTTTATGCTACGCATGACCTCTTTTCACTCACCAAGTCGCTTGAATGTTCCAGGCCACATTGTGCCAATGCATTCTCTTAAGTGCCCTAAGTGCAAAACTGCCAAAATTTGATAGTGTTTCTTAGAATCTATGACATATGAGCAATATGTTTAAACGTATGGAGTCTTGTGAGGACCCTATACAATAGTCTCTCTCAAATTTCAAAGACTCAAATCCATTTTCTTATGGTGAGACTTTTCCATTTGCTCCAAAAAGTGTTTGATGCATTCAATCAAAAGTTGTAATATGCCTTAGCTTTCATTTATTTCCATTGTGGGCACAAATCATCAATGCCAACACATTCGAGAAGTTGAGTTTATGCTAGGAATTTCCCCAATTCACTCACCAAGTCACTCGAACGTTCTAGGAAACATTGTACCGATGAGTTCTCTTACATGCCCTAAGTATGAAAGTTGTCAAACTTCGATAAGGCATTTCTCAGAATCTATGGCACATAAGAATAATCCATTTGAACCTATTGGTTTTTGTGAGGCCTTTCCTCTAATAAAATTTTCATATTTCAAAGACTCATCTATTTTCTCATGGTGCTAGTTTTTCTATTGCCCTAAAAAGCATCAAATTCATTCAAACAAAAGTTGCAATATACCCTAACTTTCATTCACTTTGTCGTGGACATGAAATGATAGATATAACACATATGGGAGGCTAGGTATATACTAGGAATTCCCCCATTTTTTCTCACCAATTCACCCAAACATTCTAGGCCACACTATGCTGACACATTCTCGTAAGTGCCCTGAGTGCAAAAAAATGCCAAACTTTGATGGAGCGTTTCTTGAAATCTATGGCACATACAAACAATCTATTTGAACATATGAGGTCATGTGAGGCCCCTCTACAATAATTTCTCTCAAATTTTGAATAATTAAATCCATTTTCTCGTGGCAAGAATGTTTTTGTTGCCCAGAAAAGTGTCAGATGCATTCAAATAAAAGTTGCAATATACCCTAAATTCCATTTTGTTCGTCATGGGCATAAAACATCAATGCCAAAATATTTGGGAGGCTATTTTAATGCTAATAATTTCCCTATTTCTCTCACCAATTCCCTCGAATATTCTAGGCAACATTGTGTCAACACGTTTTCTTCAGTTCAGGAATTGTCACCTTTTCTACCATAACTTCCTTCATGCAACTAATAATAAAGATCAGATACCAATTTGAGATACTCTTTTCACCCTTATTAAACATAGGTAAAAATAAGATATGGTTGTTTTGTATGAAGTAGATGGAAAATTGTTGTTTACAATTAAATTAAGTTTGTTTTTAGGACTATTTTAGAACAATAGAGACCAAATGGATTGATCAGGCCCTAAGATTGATAAGTAAAGTGTAAATAGATATATCTAACACATGTAAACACCCCTACTAACATAAATAACTCATTCAAGAACTAGAAATCACAAAAATACAGTCATACTCCCCTATTAGACACTACAAACCAAGGGTTTCATGGAAAAGGAATCTAATTGTGTGAGAAAAGTATGAAACTTGGCACACTTTTTTATATTCTTATAAACATCAAGAATCCAAAGTTTGAAGAAATTTGGCCAATTAGATCACAAGTTGAACCATTACCCTAGTTTGAGTTTGAGACCACATAAATAGGCCTAACAACTATTATCTATCAACTTGCTTCGATTTATAAATGGACCAACATTTACTATTGGTGTTCTTACATTTGATAATAGATTGTAATTTTTTATTTATCATTTGGATAAAAATTCATTTCAAACATATTTTATCTCCTTCTTGATATGTCCTTTCAAATATTTTGAATGTAATATCTTGGCTTTCTCACTCAATATCTCCAATTAAGTGTCGATAATCTTGGATTTGACAAATAACCCCTAGGATAGTGACAGTTATCTAAGGTTGATTGAATTATATTGAAAAGAATTATAAAAAAGTGTTATCTCCACTCTTGCATCAACATATCACTACATTAGATACTATACTTTCATCAAGGTAATTTGAATTGTGTCTTATGTGCTTTAAATCATTACAAGTTAGCAAATGATTTGACTCATTATCAAGGAAGTCTTAATAAATTTAAAAGATGTCTCTACTTTCTATACAAAAACTAAGGAAGGAAGAAAAATCACTTGAGTTTATAATTCATGTGAGTAAAGAAGTCTCAAATTGGTTGCTAAGAATAGTGAGCAAATTTTGTTCCCATTTTACAGTTAGTAACAAACAACTAAATCCATTTATTCAATTAAACACTTGTAGTGCAATTATGGATAATACTGGTAAAAATCATATGCATTAACCAAAAAGTCATAAAGTCATACAACATTTTATGTTGATAAGAATATAAAATATTTTGAATAAAGTGATGCAAGCTTGCCAAAAGCCATATGGACATAAAATGTCACATATCTATAATAGAAAATATATGCTAAAAAATGCCATAAGGCATACAACAAAGAACCCTAGTCTAGTCATTTCCAACTAGAGGGAGGAAACAGATCACAAGCTGCCTTCGATTGTTGAGAGGATGCATATGTATATGATGTTGGTGTCTTTCGTGTGTTCTCACTAGTCCTCCTTGCTAGGCTTTTTTGGAGCTCTAGTTGATACAACAAAAAATATAGACATCAATTTATAATATATATATATATATATATATATATATATATATATATATATATATATATATATATATATATATATATATATATATATATATATATATATATATATATATATATGTAGTGCCCCTCCCTGATTCATCTTTTCTTTTGGTGTCATGATAGACCTAGTTAGACTCATTGGTGGTATTCTGGTTGATACTTGTGATTTTATTTATGTTTTCAATTCTTATGGCGGATGTTTTCATGACTACTTATGACTCTATCTTTATCTCAAGCGATATTGATGATGCTAGGTACTTTATGTGGACCTATATTTGATGGTTTATATGTGCTCATTACTCTTGATGGATCATATCGCTTATGGGATTTTGATGGTATCTTGGCTATGCTAACCCTATTATATGTTTATAATGATTGATCTGATATCATGGTGTATGTGATTGTCTTCTAGTGTATTCGTGATTAGAGACGATGTCATATCACTCATTGCAAGCATGATATGACGTTGTGATTCTCTAACACTTGTCTGATCATTTATGATGTATATATGTTGTATTATGTTTAGTGGTGGATGCAGGATTGCAGGTATCAGATATCGACTCTGCCTAGTCTCATAGGTCTGAGCGTGTCCTATCCCAATGACAAGTTGTTGGAGATGGCATGAGTTTTACTCACTCACTCTAGGCTTAGTTGTTCACCTTGTTAGTCATGTTGTGGTGTAAGTTGGTGGCTAGTCTTGTGTCAACGTTTCCCTTTCGTTGGGTTGCTTGAGTATGTGAGTGTATGATTAATATTTAATTAATTAACTGGAGTAATGTAATTTATTAATGTTTAAATTAATTCATACTATAGTACGATCATTGGTTATTTATTTAGTTATTTTATTAATTGATAATTATTAATTAATGAGGTTTGTATTTATTTAATTGAGGTCATTTTATTTATTGGATTTATGTGCTTTTTTGTTTAATGATTTATTTATTTATCTATTTATTTATTGCTTTGATTTCTTGTTTTATTATCTATTCATCGATTTATTAATTATTTAATATTTATGTCTAATTGTGGATATGCTTTTATATTTATTTATTAATTAGTTTCTATTTATACAAGTCTTTTATTTATTTATTTGTTAGCGGGATTTTATTTATAATTATATCCCATTTCTATTTGTATTGTTACATTAGTATTGTTTGTATGAACATAAATAATATAAATATACCCACCCTTACGTTTGATTGGTTATTTTTGAATGGGTAAGTAAATAATATTTCTAAATAATATTTGCCTTGAATATTGTAATGTTAGGTATATTATATTATTTTTCCGAATTTTTTGATTGGTCAGAATTTTCCTATATTTTGAGGTTTAATTTTTTATTTATTGAGGATTATGTGAATGCTACCGGGTTACCATCCAAGAGATTTTGATTTGCATTTTGGATTTTTCGATTTGGTTTGGAGCTTGGATGAAGATTGGATTGCTTCAAGTGTTGGATTGTTGTTCTTCTGAGCTAAAGCTACCATTTTTGGATTGCGATTTCCAGGTTGGCTTCTTCATCTTTCATATTTGGTTTCCAGAAAAAGAATGTCCGCATTGTGTTTTCTCAAAGATCGTCTTCTGGTTTTGATTAAAATATTGTTGAGGAATTAGAATTGTTATTTTGAAGTTTAAATTTGGGTTTGGAAGGCTTTGTATTGCTCTTTGGTACATTTATATTTCATTACTATGTCTCTCTTGTTATTGTGAGAGTTGGGTATCTTTCAGTACACTTATGAGTGCATTTGTGGATATGAATCCTTGTTGAGTTCTCTTGGAACGATTGTAATATTTATTTTTAAGTGTTTCCTTACTATCATTTCAATCTCTCACACCTTCTGGGAGTGATTTTGAGTTGTTTTGCCAGTCTATGTTCAATTCTAAGTACACTTGTTGTTTGCAGACTTCATTAACCTTCATTTTGGCTTCTTGATTTAGATGCGCTAGTGTATGGGGTGGATGCACTAATGTTTGGGGCATATGCTCCATTCTACACCCCCAATTCACCAATCTACATTTTGTATCTGCTGAACTGTTCCAGTTTCTGGGTTTTGTTAGTTTTGATCCCTGATATGGATTTGACCGATTGAGGGCACTCTCTAGAGGATTTTTCATGAATGCATTGAGTTGTTGGAATTTATTTTATGTGCTTTGGATCCCTATGAGTTGGTTTTGTGCTCTGGTAAGAGGTTTGTATCTTACTGTTGAGGAGATTGCATATATGTTGTATTGTTGCAGCAAGAGGGAGAATTTCTTTGTCTTTGAGAAGAGTTTATTATAGCTCCAGTGGGATGTTTTATGTCTCACTATTGAGGATTTTATATGGTTTTTGAATCATGTTTATGCTTTAGTTCATTGATTTCTATGTTTTGGTGAAGGTTCTTGCCTTGTTTGTGGCCTTATGTATCTTAATATGTCCAGTATGTTCCCAGTGATGTTGTGAGTATTTTTATGTCAATTGTGAGCCTTCATGATGTGTCCATGATGTTATTTTTATGTATGTTTTACCCTAAGGTCTAGGAGCATGGTTAGGGAGAGTGGGTCTCCACGAGTCCTCCAAGGTTAGGAGGAATGGACTGCTAGGATTCCTTGTGTTGTGGAGCCGGGGTCTACACCGTATAGATAGATCATTAGAGGTTATTTGTAATGATCAAGTGATAGCATAATAATTAATCATAGGTGGGTTTGGTAGTAGTAACTCATCTTAATAAGATAAGATATGTGTATGTGTTTCCCCATCTCATGGTTGGATTGCTAGTGCAGCCGGAGTGAGGTGGTGGATTTGGTAACTGGATAGACCGAACTCCCTTGATTTTTTCAAAGGTTGATATGGTTTCGCATGTGTATCATGGATGTCAGGACTAAGTTCTAGGATATCCTTTGATAGCATGTGATGACACTCTTCCCTACATGTAAGTCCTAATTCCTTAATCATTAATTTGTTGTGAAGCCTTTGGAGGTCTTATGTTTATACTTAGATTTACCTTAACCATGTGTTGTGGAGTGATTCATTACTATGGTTGTTGTCACGTGGTTGTCTTGTTGAGTCCTTTGGTTGTTAGGTGTCAGCCTAGGTCTTGAGTGTGAGTTGGGACCACATGTCATCTCCTAGCACGGGGGGTGGTTCTTATTTGGTTCCGCATGGTCGGGTGGTTTGATGCCTTCTTCTATTGGAATGCTCATCATTGGATGTAGCATGCATGGATGTGGATTCTATTGTTCATCTATTATGGATGATCTTGGAGATGATTTCTAAATAATTGAAATAATATTGTATTCATGATGGTATTGTAATTGTAAGAAGACTATGTACCCTTGTATCTTGTAATATGATGTTGTAAAGACTGTGATTTTGAATGTAAAAGATGATGTTATATCATATGATTTATATAATAGAAATGTTCATTATGTATAGGTTGTGATAGATTTGTTATATGTAGACCTAAATGGAATCATGTGATTAGAAAGGTTAACACTTGTTGTTATAATCTATGTGTATGCGTATGATTAGTTATCTTGATGTTATGCAATGTATTCTTAAGCAAATGATCTAGTCCTAATCATAGAGTTGGATATATAGATTCATAATGTACTAGGGGAATGATGTAAGATTGGTAATTAGGAAAATTTGGTTTCGTTTTATAAAATGAACTTAGAGATTAAGGCTGAGTGAAAAATATGATAGTATGAAGATGTTATTTATTAAGTAGTGACGTTGAGATACCCTAGGGAATGGATGTTATAGATAGGAAATGTTGCATCTGATATGTATATGGTATACGTTCATAGTTGCATATGTTGATTAGTAGATTTTTTTTTTTTAAATTCTCTATTTGTAGTTAGTTTATGTTTATTTCTCTAGGGTATTTTGGCGGGCATTACAATATACAAATTGAATTATAGAATGACATATAACATAATAATCACTTACCCCATACATACAATCACAATGTTCATCAACAACAGGGGCACATTCATGATCAAGAATGACAAGCCCTTGCGAAAAGCATCAAGATAGAAATTAAACTACATACGAGTATCATTAATTTTTTAATAATAGAGCATTAAAAGAACAAGTGAAATTTACTAATTTGTCCCATACCTTTGTCAAAGCTTCAAAACTTGCTACTACTATAACAACATTATGCTCCAATGTGGTGTGAACATTAGGAGTATCTATGGTCAACAACTGAAAATAAAACAACCGTTGTTCAATTACCAAAACTACCTTAAATTATTCTACAATACCATGACTGAATAAAGGTAACTTGGGTAAACGTGTCTTGATGAACTTCACTGCAAGGTGCTAATGTCAAAGTTTGAGCACCAAACGATTTGACATCCAAAGTGACTTATGAGAAAACCATTAATATAATGCTCAACTATTCACATGTAATAATTGAATTTTTTATTGGATACATACCTATGGACTTGATGGTGTTATGAAAAATGAGGGTGAGAAAACGTCACAGGTACTGAAAACACTCTTGACCCTAGATTTTCATCATAATTATTCTACTAATTTAGTTATTCTTACATTTAAAAATAAAATTTGAATATATAAAATTAAATGAACTTGCAAAAATTTACTTTGAGTATCAATGTTAAATGTCTCATTTAGGAGAGATTATGTCATGACTATATTCTCTCTAGCATATGTTTGTTGTGTAGGTGCATGTTAGCTATTATTGGGGTCATAAGTGCGAAGAGACTTGCATGATCAATAAAAGTGAGTTGGAACTTGAGGCCTAGAAGATTCACCCACATCACCATTTACTAGACACCTAACATATTTGTATGAGGCTTTGATTTAGCGAGCTAGTGGAGTCTAAGGTATCCACCTTAACACTCTCCTTCACAATGGAAGTCATGGTCACATGCTCCACCATAGGTTTGGTCAAGGGTCTCAATACCAAGCTTGGGTCACATTGTACCCTGCTCTGTCATATTAGGAAACCTTACCCCTACCTTGGAAATTTTGATAATCAAAATAGTTCATAATCTTATTAAAAACAAACTCATAATAAAGTTTCCATTTATTCCCTATCCCTTAGTGGTGGAACCATTGGGTAGGGAGCCTCCTGCATCCGGGGTGTAAAGTTTGATTGGTTCAAGGGTCCATGAAAAGTGCACCATAAATTATTTTCATAAATCAATTTTTTTCTTCTCTTTTATTGGACCATAAATTAATTTGTCCACTCACTAAACCTACATGTGCAATGACATATTACAACGAGTCAACAAGGTTTGTCCTACGAGAGTTGTTGAAGCGAGATCTTTAGGCCTAGTGATCAACTCCTCTTGATTTGTTTTTTGTTATTTTCAATTTGCGCTTATATGTTTTCTCATTTGCCTAGTGGATCTCTACGAATTAAAGGAGGTGTTTGTTGTGCTTATTCTTTGGAAGGGTCTTGACAAGGAGATAATGGTGGGTTTTCAATAGTTTTAGGTGGATTCTCAATTCCTAAAAAATTAAAATAATTTTAATTTAAAAAGCTAATTTTATCTATAATTTAATTAGAATTTGACACTAAGATATTAGAAATACATACCTCTTTGACCTCCTCGACGTCATGGCAACATTTTGATGAATATATCACACCTCTAAGAGAAAAAAAATGGCTTCTTCTTTTGGCAAGCTTAGTCAGAATGGGGCATTTTTTTGTTTTTATTTTTTTTACATTTGACGTGCACCAAATAGCTTGAGGGCCAAAAAAAATTTGGCATCTTTTTGGTCCCCCATGTTGGTGCATACATCCACAAAGTATATAGATCTTGGGGAAGGGATCACGTATTTAGAAATCAAGGCCAAATATTTATGTGAATATATGAAACTTGACCTGTGAATATGATATGTGTAAAAATGTGTAAAGGGGGGACACAAATAAAGGTGGAATAGGTATTAGCGAATGAGTCAATCTTAATATGAGTGTGCCAAATGTCGCTATATAATTTTATTAAGAGATCATCTTGAAGTAAACCCAAGATAAATGATAATGTTATATACAAATTGTATCATTATAATTAACCTTACTAAAATTCAAATTATATTTATATGCAATGATATATATAAACTATACCCAACCAAGACCTAAATTTAATTATCAACCTTTCAAATATGCCATAAATTATATATATATATATATATATATATATATATATATATATATATATATATATATATATATATATATATATATATATATTTGACAATGTAAAAAGAATCAATTATACAATCTTTTCTAAACTTTTGATTATATTATATGAACAAAATAACTAACTACACCATATTTGGCATAAGCTAAGTGTTTTGATCGCAATGTTTACTCCTCACCCATCAATTGCCTTACAGTTGTTAACAAAAATTCTACCATAAGCCAAATGTGGCTAGCAACTAGAGTACAATCTCATTAGAGCATGCCTTTTATACTTGATCTTACAAATTGTTGATTTCAATTGTAGTCATATATAGAGATCAACCTTCTCACAAAAAAGAATTCTTACCAATATAACTAATTTACAACAAATAGTATAAAATTTTGAGAGTTTAGATTAAAACAATAAATATAGATATAATTTATAAAATTTATTAAAGTTAAACATGACATATAATTTTAATTTTAAATTGTGAAAATACTAGAAATGATGTCGAAATGATGTCAAGATTGATTTTTCAAAATGCTAAAAAATAAATTTATTTTAGATGAATGCTCCCAATATATTTAACGATTATTCTTCATTATTTAATTTAATATGTGTAATGCTCTTCATTCCAAAAGTTATCTATTTTGAATCATTGAAAAGCAAAATTATGCTTTTGTCAAAATAAATTTAATATGCAAAGAATTAATACTTTTGACTTTTACATATGAGATATAGCACTATGGATGCTGGGTAGAATTTGATAAAAATAATTGGATGTATGAGAAACTTAAAATTGGAATCCACAAGCAATTTAATTATAGTTTATTGGTCTCAATGTTACCCATAATTAGAGGTTTCTTGTACATGTAATTCAAAATTATATGGATGTTCATTTATTAACATTGTGGGTGATCATATATTGAAGATTTTATGTATATATTATTTGTTAATAGAATTGAATTATTAATTATAATAAAATATCCCTTCCATCCAAAAAGATTATGGAGGACAAATATATGAATCAAATTTCTAAAATTTCTTTATCTTTTAAGTGAAGTTTTTTGTATGTTAAAATTTTTAGTATATGTGATGAATGTTAAAGAAACATTTCATATCAAGAATGCATATATTACTATTCTATATGAGCTTATATAACCTAACTAGACAATGCATTTTTATGTTGTTAGAGTACATGTTTTGATTCTTGATTAAATATCTCGATCAAATTATGTGTATCTATTATTTGTATGTAACACATTTTAGTTATATAAAAAAGTGTTTATAAGAAGTTGAGTCCCTAAAAAGTTCCTAAAGTGGAAGCTCATTACTGATCTAAAATTTTGACACACTTATGGATTGAATTTCAAAAAAGTTCAAAAATATGAAATGTAGTACTCTTAGTATAGTTGTCAAATATGTAATTTATTTTAATTCTCAAATAATACAAATTGATTTTCAATAGACAATTCTAAAGAACCACTATTTAAAAATGCCTATTTCAGGTACATACCATGCACAAGTACGACTACCATATTTTGAATTAAATTAAAGTTTTTTATTTCTAACTCTGCTTGTGAGAAGATGTGTAAGACAATGAAGATTCATAAGGATATTTTTGTAAAAAAAATTAATATACTTTTTTAGTTTTTTATTGGCTCTAATTGCTATTTTGAAAACCCCTTGTGTATGATCATCATAATTAGACCTAAATTTATCATTTTTTGTTATTTTTTCATTATAAATTAATTGAAAAATAGAAGAAAAAAAGTCAATTCCTAAAAAACTACATATTTAAAATATGCACATTGTAATCCATGGGTTTTACTTTTGTAAAAAAATTATGTTAAAGAAGGCATACAATATATGTCGAAGGCCAATATTTTCTATTGACATTGGCATGACCTTGTACTTGCACGTCCAAGGCTAAGGGTTACGCTAACCATGCCTTTCCTGAGCTAAAATCTGAAGCAACAGACAGGTTGGGATTTCAAAATTTAAGATGCATAAAATGAGCACCCATTATTTAATTATAATGAGTACCCATTATTTAAGGTGTGAAAATGAGTTTGTAGGAATTTTAAATACTTTATTTATAAAAAAATACTTTTAAGATGTGTGGGAGAAGAGAAAAGGTAGAGAAAGCAGTTGAATGCGAGCAAAAGGGAGGGAGATGGAACACTAAGATGGAGGAATTTCTTGAGAAAGAAAGCTAAAGTCCACAATCTTTGACAACATTCTCTCTTCCTGTGATGGTATGGTGAATAGGCCATGGACATTGTTTAAAGCATAAACAGTGGAGTACTTTTGTTAGAGAGAATGTATAGGTAGGAGAAAGAATAGAGATAAATAAGAGAATGATGGTGTGTGGGGCATAAGAGGTGAGTAGTAAGTTATAAAAAATATAAGTTCAATAGTATAATTCACCAAAATAAACTGAAAATGTGAGAAAAAGTGTTCGAACGAGATCATAAGAGGATGATCCCGAGCTTGGCACAACTATTGGAAGGCGCCTAAGTGTTGAGTGAGGTCTCTTGGAATGCAAAAGATTGCAAGATATGCACAAAATGGATTCATTGAAAATTTTAAGAAACATTCAAGCAAATGCATTTTGTAGGAGATAGACCTCTATCAAGGCACAACGATGGAAAGTTTCTTAGATGTTAGAGTTACATTTTCCCTAATAGATGTGAAAGTCAAAGGTGGATGCTTGGACATGATGTTCACAAATTGATTTTCTAAAGAAACCCTGTAGTGATTAGCATAGATAACCCATTTTTGTTCTCCTCTACTTGTTGTTAGATGGATTCATGCCATTATTCAATCTGAAAGCACCCTTGTTCTAATTTGGTAAAATCAAGATAGGGCTCAAACTTTTACATAACAACCAATTGATGGGCAAGAGGGATCTCACAACCCAAAAAAAAAGAACTACTCTTTCATGATACGAGAAAGAGGGAGAGAAGATGACATAGGACCTTTCCTTCATCTATCAACAACAATCTATGAATTTTATCATCCAAGACCCATCTAGGAGGGGAAGAGGGCAATCCCTTATGAGGATAATCAACAGACGAAGGGGGAACAACAGAAAGGTGAGGTGATAGGCGGTCCACATCCACCAAAGAAGACTATATTAGAGCGACTAGTAGAGACACAAGAAGAGAGCCCTCAGAAATCACTATAGTGTCTATAGGGCTAGACAAAGCCAACCCAAAAGCTATCACATCAGAGTCCTAATAAGAGACCACATCCGGTGAGGCGAGATCCTTAAAAGTCATATGATCATTAGTAGCATGTTGCCACTAAGAAGTAGGGTCCTTTCAGCACCCCCTAGAATAATCTAAGGCCATTTGGCCAATAGAAAATAAAGATGAAAATGAAATAGGATGCCCTCTTAATCCACTAGTTGAGTCCAAGACCTATCCTCGATCATCAAAACCACATCTCCATGGAGAGGTAAGGAGAAATCAATGTCCACCAAAAAATGAGCAAAAGTAGAGTGCCCCATGATGAAAGTGGAAGCATCAACCTTCAAGAAATGGCCAATAGTGTTTCCGATAGCTTCGTAGCAAGTATGCTCCCAAAATTGGAGGGGGAGATCCAGATTCCTCACCCAAACCAGACGCACATTAAATGGTTTAGTAAGCAGGTTGAAGGTTTTAGTCCAAGGCTTAAGAGAAAGAGGATTCTCTCCCCAAACCCACAACTTTCCCAAAATAAAGTTCCTATACTCCTCGGAAGAAAAAGAAGCAATGAAGAAACCTTTAGCATAGAAGAAAAATCCAACCAAACCTATCCCAACAGGTCGCCAAGAACTCGCCCCCCAACTATAGAGATCTAGAAGAGAATCTATAAATCAAAGCCCTACAAAGATAAAAAGTCTTCATTATCTACCACGGGGGATTTGGCACAAGACAGAGGATGAGAATGCCTCCGGGGAGGAGGACAAGTAGCAAACTCAGCAACCTGGGCAAAACTTTGATTGACACAGACAGAAGGCAAAGGGACATCACCTCCAACACCAGCACCATTGGCATCAACAGAGATTGCAACCAGAGGAGGGGCGACAGGAATAGGAGGAAGAGCCCCCAACCTGAGAACAACCCCCTTACCAGAACCCTTCGAGATCCCTTCAAGAGGATCAACAAAGACATCCACAGGCACGATAGAGACCCCTCCTCTACCAGCACCAACAGAAGAGACGACGACAACAAAAAACCCCAAACTGCACACTGCAGGATGAGCAGGACATGCAAGCTGCAACGAGCGGGAGATTCATTTCAAAAACTTTTTGAGAGTACACCCACAAATTAATCCTGAAAGCACCCTTGTCAATATCAAGAATAATAATTTGTTTAGATTATGATACATCTGACCGAAACATGTCCATAATTCTTTAATGTTGTTGTGGATACAAATATGTGATTTTACTCAAAGTTCACGGATCCTCAAATACCATATTGTGCACTTGGTCTTTTAAGATTGTAGGACCAACATTTAGCTGGTTGAAGCGTAATACATAACAATATTAGTCAGTTAATGGTGTCTCTATATCTTATACATTATAGATTATAATGTAGTTGAATATGGTAATTCCTTACTTGACTTTTAAATTACTAACAGACTTTTGATGTGTGAACATATTAAATCTTAATGTATTTAGAATTCATTGTGTAAGTGATAAAAAAAGGTTTTTAATCACTATGCAATACTACTTGACATTATTAATATTAGTCTTAGATTAAGCAACATATGAGAAAATAAGAGACTTATTTATGTTTGTTATATTATGTAAATAATACAATTATCATTGGTTAATCTATTTGATTTAGATATGTGAGAGTATCATTGTAGTATCTTTCAATTACATCTATTGGAAATTTGTATGTGCTTCTTAGATGTTATATCGTTTTAACTTCTTATTGGCATTGCCCTAGTTACTCAGTAGTTACTTAATCTATCCCCCACTTTCAATAACTTGATAATGTAGTTGATAAGGACTTCATTAATGTAACCAAATCTATATTTACACTAGATAGTTGCATGATAAAGATAAGGTAACAATCTTTTAATTTGAGGGTGTTGTTGAGATTGGGTTAAGAGACAAATTATTTGCAATCATATAGCATGGCATCCCTTGATCTATCTATTACTAACTACGAAGATCATAACAAAATATAAGTGGCGAGTATAGACATTATATGGTCAAGGAATTATACTAACACAAGAATATGAAGTTGCACCATTTATTTGAATGGAATAAAAAGGATTAGGATATAATTACTATTATTGGGTGTGATCTTGATATGAAGAATATTTAACAAATAGATTATTGACATTATCATAAGGATGACTTAAGTATCAATCATGTTTAAGTAGGTTTATAACTAGGGCATTATGTCTTTTAAGGTATGAGGATTTTCATGTGGCATTGATGATAGGATGATGTTGTATATTAGTATAATACTCGATATAATTGAACTATTGTGTAGTGGAACCTCATTGGGAGCCTTGTCGATGCTTTTGCATTATTGTTGCATCGTAATAATCTTGTATTATTACTTTATAGGGACATGCATACTTTGTTAATGCCCTATTCTTATATGGAATTAAGATTGCCCAACAACCTTGTACCTAGGTATGCTTAATTAGAGTATTAAGGGAGCCAAAGCCTATAATGTTGTGCCTAGATATTGTTTGTTCTTGTGAGTTGGCTAAATAAAACCAACATGGCATTGCATTAGAACATAACTTTTGGATGTTATACTTATAATGCAAATTTCATGTTAATGTATCCACTATTACCTAGTGTTTTGGCCTAGTGAAAAATATGGTTTGTGCAAACAAAAATAATTTATTTATAAGAAATCAATCTTGGCTTTGTGTCAATTAGATAATCCTATAAGAGATTTTAGGATACTCATGTTGAATTATGAATAATAACGGCGACGAGGTCTATTGGAGATTTTGATGTCCTTAGATGGAAGTCTTATAGTTCTGGCTTATTAAGTTGAGACTTGGTTGGAATTTCCTTGCTTGTTATTAAACATTATGTCATGTTGGGAATCACTCCAAGGAATCTTATTTGGATATGAAAGTAGGTAATGATGAAACTTGGCTTTTATTTGATAAGAATGAATATGAAGTTGGTATTAATGCAAGTTGGGATAAATATATATAACTCTCTATCTTATTAGCCTTAACATAAGATGATATTCATTGTGTAGCATTACATCCCTTGTGGAAACTCTAAATGGTTGTACACTTGTACATTGGGATACATGTGGCTGATAAACTTTTCAAGTTGGAAAATTAGTAGGCATAATTATGTCTCAACTAAGCATGGAAAAATCTATTGTAGTGGCAACAGGTGTAATAATTTCATTTAATATCATTTAATCTTCCTTTCTTAATGCAATATTAAGACACGCTATATTATTCTAGAATCATAATTGAGTATTGGGGGAAAGTATTTTATATTACTATAAGATACCTATGGACCCCTTGAGTATAAGAACCTCAATATTGAACCTATCATATGAATTTCAAATGGAAATACTTTCCTACGGGGTTGTGTGAACCAATATAATTTTTTTGTTGAGTAATAATCCTAAGCGTTATGTTGAAATGATACAACCTTGGAAAGTTGTGCATAGATGTTCTTGAGATACCCAATAAGGAGAACTCCATGTGACCTTTATCTTGTTTGGAAGTGAGTACGTAGGCAATCCTTGGGTGAAGAATGCCCTTGCGATGTCAAGTATATAGGGGAAGGGTTACTCTATGGTTTGGAGTTGTTCATAACTAGTTTTACCTTCCCTCTTCAATAGGCTTAAATGATAACTTGCATTCAATACATAATGTGCTTTTGATTAGTGGGTTGAATGACGTGAATGGGTTGACTACCTTATAGTCGGTACTTGTTTATCTATTGAGTAGAAGCCATCTTGTATTGGATCCAAGTGGTTTTTATGTGTCAAATTCAATCCTAGGACCTATAGGAATCTATGTATAGACTCTAAATCTGTCGATTGTAATCTACTAATTCCTAATTACGATTTTTTTTTTCAGTTATGGTGCTAAGTTGGGTGAGGGTGCTAACTTTTATGACACATAGAATAGATGGAGTAAGGCCTCTACAAGGGAATTGGTAGAAGTTGTATACCTTTAATATGTAGCCTAATCCTCTCCCTTCGAGGTGATCACTCGTGGAGAAATCCTATGACCTGCTCAAAGATTAGCTTGTCAATGCTCTATCTTGACAGTAGTCAAGAAGCATGCTCTACCAACAACTTGTTAGTCGTACCATTTAGATAGTGGGATGGATTCCACTAGTAGCATGTGGGCTTTTGAGGCAGTGACATGTAGGTGATGGATGCCCCATATTTCTCTAGAGGCTTGGATGGATTCTGCTAGAAACATGTGGGCCTTGGGGCTAATAGCATGTCGACGATGGATGTCCACCATACACTAGAGGGTTGGCTGGTTTTCAACAATAGCATGTGAGTCTTAAGGCCAACATCATGTAGGTGATGAACCACCTTATCTGCTTAGATGTCCAATGGGCTATAGGGAAGAGAGTTTCTAATAAAGAATAGGTAGGTAACGAATCAAACCAACTTCATATTAAAATTTTGGCATATCCTAATTGAGTACCTTAGATGAATGGTCATTAGGAGTTGACTTTATGTATTTTAGACTACCCTAAATATCCACTCACACACCACAGGCCACGAAATCTACCTTGTATGGGGTGAATAGTCATTGGTCTATTCAAAGAATTTGTGAGTATTACTTTGTGATGTGTTTTGTTTTACTTACTCTTTATCCAACAATGATCACAAGTAGTATGAGATGCTTGTCATCATCATAGTTGGTGTAAAAGACCAAGGAAAATGGTGGAACCAAAGGTGTAGCATGCAAAGCATCATCACATCATTTCTATTTGGGATAAACAAAAGGGTAGGTGATTAGTCATCGATTATGGATGTGTGAGTCACTCATGAATGTGTTAGTCAATCACTATGTATAGGTGATGTGTGTTGTAGCTATTCATTGTGTATATATTGTATGCTAGAGCTAAACGTCGTGTATAAATGATGTGTGCCAAAGTTTGTCATCGTATGTACACATGATACGTATGAGCTACTCACCTTATTGTATAGGTGATGTATGCTTGAATTACTATGGGGGATGGGGGGTTATGGAATGTTATGACCCCTATGTATTTGTGTATGTTTTACACTATTTGAGTGCTCCCATGAGGCAATATATAAGCAAGAACATTAAGACAAAACCCTTGAGGTTTAAATCTAGATCTAAGGATGACCTTGGCATCAAGATCTTACCACCTTTGAGTTTAAGCATAAGTGGTGTGATATAGTTGTTCCCACCATGATGATTGAAATCATTATGGAGTAAACACTTCTAAGTTAAAACAAAGATGCTTAGTCGATTAAATTTGATCTACATGCACTTCAACTTATGTCTCATCACATAAAGCACAAAATTAAATCAAGGGATAAATTCTAAATGTGTCCAACTTAATGGCTTTTGTTAAAAACCTTGCCATAGCCTCTTTATCTTTATAAAGACTACACATATGAAGAAGCTGGTAAGAGTGATACTACAATTAATTGTGATTCAAACCAACCAAATGTTTGACTTTGATGATGCTGATGATGAGCAAAATAAAAATTATTGAATGTATTTACAATTCTCATTTCATATTGGCATTTGACAAATCAATCTATGATGAATTGAAAACTATTTTCTTTTTTTCAAATTATGAGTTTAAAAAAAAAACAATCATATGAATTTTTTTGCGATATTCAATCAACTAAACAGTGATCTTCTAACAATAAATTATTTTAACCTAGAGTGGAAATACAAGTGATGCAACCAAAGGCCTCTACATATAGCTGGCAGATCAAATAAATGCCTCTCAATTATTGGAATTTCATGTCATTATCACCTTGCAGACATCACAAATTCTGTATCAGATCCTCTTCAACTTGCAAATGGACAAGCTCCCAAACCTTCATCAACAAATTCCATAATATTACCTTCAACATACTACGCTCACACTTTCACAAAGAAATCTTGGTCAGAAACAGAAAAACCTGAAGGCTTTCATGTCCAACAGGTTTGCTCCAATGTGACTAGGATGCAGAAGGGGTATAGGTACAGGAATATGTTTGGCCCATATAAAGCAAAATCCAAATTCAAAGGAAAAAGAATCTACTGTTAAAAAATTGAATGCATGATAAAATTTAATTTTGACTTTTAGAGGCTCCTGCAATGTTGTGGATGCAGCTTATGCCCTTTGTACTATTTGGCAGATAAAACATTAGTTTAAGGACTTGGCTTCGTTATAAAGAATAACCCTGATTACATCGTGAAGAGATATATGTCCAATTACGGGAAGTATCTAAAAGGAGAGCTAATTTTTTGAAACAAATATCAATTTGGCAACAGGTTTTATAAGAAGCACCATATCATAGATGATCTTGCCAGAGTGCAAGCTGAGTTCATGGACATAGCTCAGGATTAAAGAACTGTAAGACAATAGAACAGAAGTCAGTTTGGCAACTTGTTGCATTAGATGCACCTCATCACAGATGATCTTGCTAGAATAAAGCCGAATTCATGAAGAAAGCCAAACCTCGAACTCAGGAGCTAAGAGAAAGCTATTAAGGGAATCAAATAAAATTCTAAGCAAAGAACAATATTGACGATTGAAATCTCAAATATTTTGGATCAACAAAGACTATAAATCCTAAATTATTTCATACATCTAGAAAACGTTTGACCAAACACAAATTTCACAGCCCCCAACAAAAATCCTCCGTGTGCGCCCTTGGTCTCCTTTTGTTGTGCAGCGCAAACCTCAGGTTTGTGACATGACTTAACCGCCTCCTATGGATTCTATAAGTCTAGTGGTTGTATCGGGCATTAACAGGTCAATCTTTTGGTGCAACGACAACCACACTTGTAACAAGTGGTATCGGAGTCAAGGTTGACTCAGTTACGATCAGACTGTGTGATAGCAACACTCCTACTTCACCTTTGAAGGAGGCAATATTTGATTTGATTTAAAACGATCTCCACAAGTGAAGGTGCATTTCCAGACTTACAAATCAGACCTAGGTAGATTATAAGACATTAAGGGTAGAGGCAATTTCAATCAGAACTGAGCAATTTTGAGGAGAAAATTTCAGATTAGGGCTGATTGCAACCGAATTTCATCAGCAGACACCAGCTAGCGAACTTCATCAGATTCTGGAGCAATTTTCTTATACCTGGAAGTGAGTTTGGATATCAAACATGGGTGTGAATTTATAAGGTTTGATATGAACAGATCTGGGAAACATTTGTATCTGTTTTGAGATTGATTTGGAGTGAAAAAATCAGCAGCCCTAATGTGAGTTAAGCAGACCTGATTCAGATTTCCAGATTCAGACCTGCATCATCAAAGTCCGCCCTAATAAGCAGATTATAGGTTTGATGCAAGCAAGGAACAGGAAACGTGGAGCACATAATGAAGAACTTTTCCACCACATGAAAGGGGCGACACTTAAAAGATTCATTCTCCAACATGGCGAATCGAGAGGAAGATAACCAACAAAGAACACAAGAATAAGGTGTTACAATATAGGGAGGATGAAGAATAAGGGTGTTGCCTGATGAGTTTGTGGAGAAAACGAAGGAGCGAGTGGATGGGACTCGACAATTGAAAGCATAAGCTCGGGGGTGCCCATGATATGCTGGCCATTCTTTGTAGAGCAGCCGACAAACAGAAGATTTGTAGATGATGTTTGGAAGGTCCGTTATGAGATGAAAGAAAGTGTTGTAGATGCATCCATCTCTATTCCTCGTGAAATTGTGTTTGATCTGGAATATATGAGGTTGGTTGCAACACTGAAGTGGCAAAGATGAGTCATAGCTACAGATCTAGCACAATGGTGTACCAACAATAAAAGATAAGTATTCCTTTGTTGTTTGTACCTTTAATTAATGATCATGAATTTTATGTAGAGTATAAATTCATGCAATAACATTGGTAATAATGAACCACGTATGCTTCATTAGATGAACTATTAGTAATCCCTCTAAATGCTTCCAAGACGGATCGAGGAGCATAAGGATGATGAGAGATTGCATAGCTTGACTCATCCAATGAGGAAGTCACACAGACTGAAAAATGGAGACACAGCTTGCTGCCATAGGACTAAGTTGGCAATGCACATCTAGAGACACCTCTCAATGAAGAAGAACCTATTCAAAGGGATAGAGACAGAGAACCAGATTCTGTTTCAGAGCCGAAAAGAAGAAGGATTTATCTCTCATTAAATGTGACAAGTATGGCCACATTGCTCAAGATTGCAAATTCAGGTCTACTCATCTAGTTTCTTCTGCAGAAATTGACATAGGGACACCTCAGGAGGAGCCAAGGTCTAATGTCAATTCAGAAGGGTTCTTATTCTAAAAGGAGGAAATAACGTTTCAGCTTCAGAGGGACCCTGACATTTTAGGTTCAAAGGGAGCCTCAGCGTCTTGAAGAGTTTGTTAATGCATTCTTCTCTGCGAGAGATTTTTTTGAGGTGCAAGCCCTTGTTAATGCATTCTTCTCTGCGAGAGAAGTTTGAGGTGCAAGCCCTTGTTAGTGCATTCTTCTCTGCGAGAGAAGTTTGAGGTGAAAGCCCTTGTTCCACCCTCTGCGAGTAGGTATGGTAGATGTCATGTGAGAGACTCCGTGACTTGACACCTGTGTTTATTTACCCTTTGAAGTAGCTATGGTGAACATCATGATGAGATGACGACATCATGTTGAGGATTTTGTGATAGGCACTTGTGTTTATTTGTTTTCCATCCATGGGAGTAGCCATGATGGACCCACCCTCTGGGAGTAGCCATGGTGGTTGTCACTATGTGACTCAGATTTTGAGAAGGTCTCCTCCCTAGCTAAGAGGGACTGTTGATGTTTGTAGCTAGGTCGGATCCCTTCTATGGCCGACCTAGCACTTGTAGGTGACTAATTGGCCTATCGGCCTTAGTGACATTTTATATGCAATTAAATAATATATATAATGTAACGTGTGGATAGGGCTAACCCTTTATTGGGCGCCAAGCTTGAAGAACTATTTTATTGTTGTAAGCCGACCTATTGTGAATAGGTATCTTCCTCCTATATAAAGGAGATGTGTTTGTCATTCATAATAGACATTCAACAAGTTCATTTCATCCTTCATTCACTCAGCGAACTCCTTCAGCAGAGCATCAGCGACTACATCCTTATCTGCAGCAAATCACTTCCTTGGACAGCGAATCTCTTCCTTAGGCAGCGAAGTCTTCATCTCAGCACTGTGAATTCATTCACAGCATACAGAAGATTAACTCCAGCATGTACAAATCAGGTTGAGGTGTGATTGATGCCCTAGCACAGTTCTGATTCATATACAGCAGCATATAATCTGTTCATACTGCTTCAAGAGTTGAAGCGAACTTGTATAAGACATGTTGATCTTGTCTAATATATTCTGAGATTTCATTGCTGGGTTTTTCACCTCCAAGAGGGAGGTTTTCCCAGGGTATTCCTTGTGTTCCTTGTGTTGGTTACTGTTATTGCTATCTATATTTAACAGTCTGATCTAAAATTAACAACCACCAATCGTAAGTCATCAATGAACTTTGGAAGATATCACTTGACAAAACTATCAGTGTATTGGTAATTTCCCATTGCAATTTCAATTATTCGGCAACCAAATACTGAAACAATATGTTGCAACTGAAAGACAAAACTATTTGTATCAAAATATTATGAATGTCAAAATGGTGACTCAATAATAGCTGATGTTGAAGATGCTGTCCCTATATCCGCTGCCAAATCTTCCCATTCATAATTGCAACTTTGGCCTTTTTATTGCAGTTTTCAAAATGTTCAAACAAGAGAAACCTTTTTTAGTTTCAAGGACTTTAAAAAGTACAAGAATCTATTTGAGAATTGTTTATTTACACTCAAACAACATTTATTCTCTAAGAAAACAGAGACTGATTGTTGTAAAACAGCTCTGACTCACTCCTTAAAATTATATCATCTCCTATTAAGTTCTAAATGGAAGCTATTTAAATATTTCACGTTGAAGAACCGTACTCTTTCTTAAGCAAGTTTTTGTATCAACCTCTGAATTGAACTGAGACTGAAAATATTTCATTTCCCATTGTACACCAATGGTTGTGCAAAAGAATAGATGCTATCGAAGTAGGCATCAAAATGTGAGCATGTTTAAACACGTGAACTGCTAATTTCAATAATATTCGGATGTTTCATTCAATCTTAACTGTGAAAAACCTAGGAGATTCGCTTCATACGTTCCTTGCTACTTTCCCTTGGAAGCCACTCAGAGGGTAAAAAGTTTGTAACAGACAAAATGATGGCAATGCCTAAAACTACAACAAAGCCCACCCACCATGCTTGATTTGGTATTCCAAAGAGTAATTCGTCACAGACTGCATCCAAAATTAGGAACACTTGATTAAGGCTCAGAAAAAACCAGAAACAACAATGAACTTGAACACTAAATCACTTCGCTTAAGCATATTTTTGTAAGTATGATAATCAATAGAATTATCTCAAAGATAAGTTTGCATTAATTGATGCAACCAATTCATTAGAGAGATGTATCATAGTCTATTTCACTTACCAATGTTAAATATCACAAATTGTTGCTCTCTGAAATGAGATTTTGCAACAACACCTGCAGGTTCCACTGAAACAAGTGCAAAAATTCTATCATATCCAGAAACTTCCTGCAATAACATAAAATAACAAAGCATATTAATATAAACTATTAAAATAGCTAAAAGTAAAAAAGTGTCAATCTTTCAATAAGTCTTCTTGTATTTACCGGAACAATATTGTCTGCCTTGAATATTAGCTTCTCTGTGTTCAGCAGTCTTCTTCCAAGATTGAAAACCTTAGTGGAATTGTCTTGTACAATTGCAATAGAAAATCTGGCTGGTATCTGTCATATTACTATGTTCACTAGCAAGTTTCAGCGTCCTTTCATGAAAAAATTGCTATATCCAAATTGTATTTAAAAAACAATACACTTCATCCTTCCTGGTAAAAACTCTTTGGTTGCCAATAAGATGGAAGGGTTTAGGGTCAGTACATACAGAGGCTGGGTAAGAAATCTTCACTTCATACCACCTGGGTGCTTTAAGGCCATGTAATTCATATAAGGACTGGCCCTTACTAAGTGGGAGAACCTCCCGGGTCAGCTCTTCCCCAACATTTAACATCTTTGCACTTGATCTGCACATCCCGGAGGAGAAACTAGTAAACCTTCAGTTTCTTCTAACAAACCCTTAATCATATATGCAATTAAGGGAACATGAATATATGAATGGACTTTCTGTTAATCTTCCTTATAGGAACTAAAGTGAAAATGACTTTCAAGCACCCATTCTTTGTGCAAAAGATAATAAGCATCACTGCATGTGACTAGCACATATACAGAGAAATGCACCATATAACGATTTGCAATGTGTTTCCTGACGCACTCGCAACTCCTAGAAATAACCAACATAACCTTTAAAACGCATTTGGCCAAATAATCCTTTCGCTTTCCTTATGTAATATAATGGAAAGCTTCTGGAGGAATTAGCAACATCAATATGCCTGAAATTTTCAGAAAGAATGGACTAGTAGAAAACTTAGAACTGTTCGGTTTAATTTTCTGGCAGTTGAATTCTTCAAAACAATCAGTAACTGATCTTCAACCTGACAAACTTTCTGAAATTCGACCATATTAGTATATACAAGCGATTATCGACATCTTCAACATTTGACACTCTCGCTAAGTGCGATGACTCAAAGACAGATGTTATCAGTAATAACTAATAGACTATACCTTTGAATAACAAAATGAGGTCAGAGCAAATAAGGCCTCGCAGATAGAATTTGAAAAGGATTCTCTGTCATTGAGAAATAACACTTGAACTATCATATGACCAATTGTGCTGTCGACTGTAGAGGGGTAATGGGTATCAGATCCTGGAGGAGAAAGGCATAGCAGGGGATTTACTCTGCCGGGGCTACATCAAGGAGAGTCTACTTAGGGTCTGTCACAGAGAAAAATTCTGGAGACATTCAATAGTTTATCTGACATCGAGATGACAATGGAGCTGATGAAACTTGAAATTATGTGCGCAGTCCCCAGCGTAGTATGTTCCCATCGTTTTATATGATAAATTTTCAAGTTCGAATTTGATAGAATAATCATCGGTTAAGAACGCCAAACCAAAGCAAAGACCTTTGTCATTGTTAAAACTGCAACAATCTACCGATAACAAAAACGTAACCACAAGAATTAAAATAACTGAGAGATTAGGTGAAATGGAACGATACCAATGCTTTCAAAGCGTAACCCCAAGTTGAAACCATATGAAACATGACAAAGTATTGACATTGGGTAAACTAATTGACCAAATGAGACAACTACCTGAACCAAAAATAAAGAAAAATCTGGTCTTCAAAAACCTGCACCTTATGGAATACCGTATGATGATTTTCTAAATCCGATGTCGCATGTGATTAGGCAATGAGTTCGTGTTTTCCGTAGATTCTTTTCAGAAATAATTTATTTTGGGAATAATGCCATTAACCACAACATCACACTATCATGTAAATCTTTTGGAATTACGGAAGCTTACCTATCAAAATTTTGGGGAAGCGATGCAGCATGAGCAGCGCATCCATGAAGGCACACCAGCAAACCCCAGAAAGCGAATAAAGCAGAAGACATTACAGGGTTCTATAAATACCAATTATTCAACATTCACGGACAATACAAAAACACAGAGATCACCCAATATCTATATAAAGTAAAGGATCGCGGTTATCACCATAAAGATTGCAGGTCAGTTGTTCATCCTGCTAAAAACAGGACATACCCATATAATGTGTAACCCTAGATAAATAAGTTCGAGTATGGAAGTGTACTTGAATAGTAGCTGAAATTTTTTAAAAAGGGTTCAGGGTAAAGGATCTAGTAGTTGAGCATGTATCAATTGTTCTCACGGTTGTTGATATCTTTTGTTCTTAAAATTGAACAAATAAAATCTATTGTTTGAAACAAAAAATATTAGTTTTTGTTAGGAAATGTACCAACAATTGTTAGGAAATGTACCAATAGTTGTTAAGAAATGTACTAATATTGTAAAAAGTAACCAATCAGGTGATGCCATATCAGTTGCACAATTATTGGAGTTTAATTTGCATGCCTATTGGTCTCACTTTAAGGGACTTGCCAAGTAAGTTGTTGTAAAAAAATGGGAGTGATTTGAAATTTCCAAGTAAGATTTTGAGAAGTGCAAAGTTAGGGTGCACAACCACTGGGTCCTTTCCCCTAGATAAATGGTTAACTTGCTATGTTAATAAAAAAAAATCTAAGGTTTACTCTACGTTAATTATCTCATCAAACAAGTATAGTTTTGTGACCATGAATTAGACTTGTTCCTCTAATTTGATTTTCAATATTTTAGCTTATATCTTTTGTGTGATGTAAAGATATAATTTATTTTTAAAGTTTTAATCAGAAATCTAATTTAATCTTAAAGCTTTAACTAAGTGTAAATATTTGATTAATATGTAAATGGTTTATCAAGTTTTTCAAGTGTCTTTTACAATGGATGTTATATATATATATATATATATATTTGCTAGATCATGGTATCAATTTGCAAAAATATGTATTTAGTTGATTATGGACAAAAAAGATAAAGGAGGACGATCATTTAATTATTGTATTTTATTATTTGATTTTAGGTGGGTCAAGTTTTTTGCTTAATAGCATGATCGTGTGACTATAAACTCAACCTAGGATCAAAAGACAAACTAATTCAATATGGATAATGACTACTTAGGGATCAATGTATGAAAAATAATGACACTCAAACAAATAGTCTAAATGTGTGGAGAAGCCCAAAAGGGAATGAGGTAAAGTAATAAGCATAGGATAGTGTGTAGATGTAGCTAAGTAAATGGGTCTGAATTAGCACAAGGTTGCGCCATCTGTCATATGTACATTCATTGAGACATTTCCCCAAACTATGCACAAAATTAATGAAAAATAACATGTTGATGAGTTCTCATGGAGTGATCACACATTAGTTTGTCCCTTTTTTTGCCCAAATGAGACATTGAAAAATATTTTAATCAATTTTTTACTTTTTATCAATTATAGCAAGCAAACCATTAAAAATTTGATGATGATGCATACTAGAGATTTGTAGAATGTGTGTGTGAGAGAGTGATTTTGAGGCCTTATAAATATATTATTTTTTATGCAATATTTCTTAATGGATGTCATTTATTCCATAGCACGTAAATTTATAATTCGTAATTAATCAACACAATTCTATGGGGGTAGTGGGCTACTCCTACTGGTGGTGGTGGATAAGCTGGGACATGAAGGGATTAAGTTGGCCTTAGACTGGTTGGTTGTGCCTCTCCTACTTTCATAAAGTTTTAGATGATTTGTATACAAATAGAAGGCTTTTGCACTCAAATGAGGTTCTTCTATTTGCCCTAATTAAAAATAAAATAAAATAATATTTTTCTAAGCACGGGTCACTAAGATTGTTATTCAGGGCTTGTACAATTGTCATAATTTTTTTTTGCATTTTTTTATTATTCATTTTTTATTTGCATTAATTATAATTTAGAGAAAATGCATTATCTTAATTCTTATTATATTGTTTATAATTGAAACGAAGACATCAATAAAGAGTGCACAAAATACTTTTCAAAAATAAAAATTAATATTTTATTTTTTCACATGCATCAAACATGGACCCTTATGTTTGGTTAAAAAAATCTACGTTTACTAAAAAGTAGAAAAGAATATCATAATTAGTCAAAGCATATTATAAATTATACTTTGAGGCCTCCATTTGATGGTCCAACCCCTACTTCAAAGAAAAAATAAATCCAAAAACTATGTTAGTAACAATGGGATGCTATTAAAGGGACCTTTTGTATGAAGTGTTAGAGTCACCAATGGACTCAAGTTCTCAAGATCACCTACAAAACCAAAACATTACTTCCACAAGATAGTAGCAAGAGAAAAATATTGCTTGATCATTATGTAATAATGATTAGATCTATTTATCAAAGATGGAATTACTTTCTATGTACATTTGATGTGTTGCTTATATAGGCAATGTTGAGATATATGACCAGTTATGATGACAAGTGTCTTAATCCTATGCAATGAGACAATGATTGATAAGATGAAATAGGATCACATGAAAAATAGACATTTCGAGAAATATTTACAACTCCCTAAGCAAACTTAACATGTGAAAGTTTGTGTATTAAAGTATATACTATGAGCAAGTTAGATAATATGCCTTGTTCACACTACAAAGGAGGAAATTGAATAGGTAATGCCCATGTTCACACCAACACCCCCTCTTAAGTGCAACTTAGGTGGAATATAAGATGATGAAGATGATGATGATGATGATGATGATGATGATGATGATGATGATGATGATGATGACAATGACTAGGTCAAAGTATAAAATAGGAAAAAGTTAGATAATGTGCCTTGTTCACACTAGAAAGGAGGCAATCGAAAATGTCCATGTTCTCACCAACACCCCCTCTTAAGTGCAACTTAGGTCAAATATAAAAAAATGATGCAAACTTGATGATGATGATGATGATTATAGGTCTATATTAGGTACCCATTAATAAATGCAATCTTTCACAAATAGAGAAAGTAGAAGTCTAGTGTGATAAAACTCCTCTTTACAGCAAGTGATGGATGGAGAAATCAAGACCCCCCAAGGATGAGATCCATCATAAGTAAACAATTAATTGTCACTCAATAAGAGGAAAAGTGAGATGTACTATGAAACCCCCCATAATATGTAATCTCATATATAATAGTAAATGCTTGAAGAAAAATATGATCTAATGCCTACAAAGATTCATTATTTTAGGAAGAAACAAGACTATGTGTAAATGTGGGAATACTTCCCATTTTGGATAGAAATTAATAATAAGAAAATATATGTGTGATGATGGTATCTTTATTCAATCTACTCATGTGTAGTCAAGTTCATGGAAGATGATGATGATGTCATAATCAGATCAAGTACATGCTCAATTGAAGAAGATGGTGACAAACTAGGAAGAAGCAGTAATTGATGTTGAACTAGATCCAAATATAAAAAATAATGTCACAATAGCTATGATATGGAGATGTCATCAAAGAGGAGAGATAACCCCTCAAATTTGTCCTCCAAATTTGAAATGTGAGATTCCACAACAAGTTTGATTTACTTGTCAAGTAGTCATTTAAAAAAGATGAATATGAAAGAATATGATTTACCTGTGACTACATTAAATAGTCATTGGAATATTTCAAAGAATTATTTTTGAACTCAAATGAAGCAATAGAAGATGGATTTGTGATCTTAATTAGAGAAATAGGAACAATAAGAGAAGTCTCATGATTATTAAGATACTCAAGCTCTTCTTCATATTCAATCCCCTCTAATGTGTAGATTATCAACATCATCAAGTGGAATGAGGCAATGTGATATAGGATCATCTATGAATAGAGGATTATGTGAATCTCCATAGATTTCCCAAATATTGGTCTAAAGTGTACATGGACACAAGTGATTATAGATATAATAGTAGTTATCCCAAAATATATTTAGTACCAATGCTTATACCAATTGATCCCATAAAATGATCCTTTTTATCATCCCAAACTGGTTTATTCCTAGGTGTATCCAACTTAGGGACGAGTCTATAAAGATAGGGAAAATATTGAGCCATTCATAATGTGTTAGGATATGTATTTCAAGGCTCGTATTATCCTTAGAATAATTATAGAGGGATAAGTTTTCTAACGCATGATCATTACATTGATACACTCTTTAAATGATAAAATCATAGATCTCAAAACATATTAAGTAGCTAAAATGAATTGATTTGTTTTAAAAAAACAATAATCAAAGTTCTAATATTTCCAAGTATTCCTTCAAAATGTTAATATGGATAAATATGAGTAAAATGTACCTAGGTATAAATCTAAACAAAGTGCATGGATGGATTGATGGAGCTCCTTAATACCTTTTCAACACCACAACAATTATGAAAATCAAACATCTAAGAACAAAATATGAGCTCAGAGGCCGAAAAAGAAGATCTAACTTCAATCAACAATTAATTGCACCTACAAAAAAGTTTGGCAACATAGCCTACACCATTGCAAAGTGCTTCGAGATAGATTTCTATCAATATATTGTTTGGAAAACATTGGTGAAAATTTACATTGGGGTGATACCACAATAGTGGGTTACACTTTGTGGCCAACTTTGACACTTAAATGAACATTTTGAAAAAAAAAAACCTTCACTTTTTGACACATATAACTTCTAAACTATTAGAAATTTGAAGATGATGCAAACTAGTGATTTGTGACATCTTCTCTGTAGATTCTAAATATATATATTTTTTAAAAAATTGAATCAATTTGTATTCATTTTTCCACATCCTTTGAAAACCACTTTTTAACAACAAACAATAGTTTTTAAGAGTGATGTGCACCCCGTAAGGCAAAACTTTTTTCAACAAATGATATAAATTTTATTCTTTCGAATTTAGGTTTGTAACATCAATACCTAAGGCATGCAGTTGGTTTCATAGTATGTTGAATGTTTTTAATTTTATTAAGTTTTGAAGTTGAAATAATTATAATTTAGACATAGGTGTACGCTTGAACTCATAACTTGTTTATGTATATATTGAAATTCATTTATTTTTTGTTGGAAAGAGGACATTGATAACTAGGGCATAGATATTTTTCAGAATTTTTTATGAATTAGTTTACTATTTTTCTAAATACACTGAACAAAGAAGTTGATGTTTGGTGGAAAACCTATGTTTAGCAAAATTTTAAAAATGAGTTCATAATAAATTCAATATGTGATAAAATTATAGTCATTGGAAAGTTTGCTTTGAGGACTATCATCCTGCATTCTAGGTTGTCAAGATTGTTCCATTTGAGCCTTGAAGGAAAACAAATCTGCAAAAATTTGCAGAGTTTGGGGGAGAGATGCATAGCAAGGGGGTTTGATCAAACACCTCTTCGAATGAAGGGGGTTCATTTGAACCCCTTAATGTTCGCTTGAACCCATTGATGAGCCTATAAATTGACCATATTATTTCATGTTTTATGATACTTTAACTCATGTTTATAATGTCCTTCAAAGTCATTTCCAAACATTACCTTGGTTTTGTGAAGCATTAACTAGGATTAATGATGTTTAATATGCATATGTGTGTCTAGCTAGTTGATGCTGAATAAATGTACCATATTATAATAAATGGTTATTAATGAATGTAAATTACTTAAGAAGGATTAACAAGTTTTTTTTGAGTGGTTTGAGTTGTTCATATAGCTAGAAGAAAGGAGGAGCAAGTTGGCAATTGACAGATGTAGCAATTGACTGAAAGTGCAGAAAATGTCAAAAGACCAGTTTCAGTAAAACGGCCATATCTCACTCGTTTCTTAACGAAATTCAGATTTTCAAAATGATCTTGAAATATTAAAAGGAGATCTAAAAAAATTTTAAACCGTTTGAGCTGATTCACAATAGTTAATGAGCAACATTCACCAGAAGTTGACTGAGACAAACTAGCAGATTTCCAGACATCAGTTAAGGATTGAGTTCTAATTCAACTTGGACCCTTCTACATCTTCATGAGTTCGTGTATTTGGATTTATTAAAGTGAAGGAATATTAGAGAATCTTGTGGAAACAATATCTAATGATTCATAAAAAATTATAACATGTTTTGTACACATGTTCAACCATGACTATACTTTATAGTTGTAGAGTTTGAAGAGGATTGGAATGCTCTCAACTCTTGTTAGTTTAATCTTTATTATCAGTCATGAGTAGAATAAGTCATCTCCTTGTTGTCATAGGAGAAATGAAATTTTTAATAAGTTGTTGAGTTTGTAATTACTTCAACTCTCAAGCCTCAAGCATAAATCTAAGAATTGTTGAGTTGTGAGTAAGTAGTGTTGAGAATAGTGTAGAGAGTATCCAGTTAGTGTTGAGTCTTGTTAATGGTGTCCAATTTCAATCAGAAAGTCTGATACATGTCCATGTAATACTTTATTTGCAATAAGAAGATTATTTGAGCATCGAAGCTTGTCTATTGAAGATGGAATGCTAATGACAGATTGAAGCAACTCAAGCAAGGGCCACTTGAGGAACTGTGATTTCATCATAGTTTATATTTTTATTCATTATGCTTTACTTTAATTAGTGAGTTGGTTATGATAGGTTTTGTTTTTAGCGTATTTGATTTCACTAATTTTAGAATAGTCATCTTGTAGCCACTGTTATTGCAAATAACTAGTCTTCTTGCAACCACTGCTGTGTAGTTAGTTTTATTTCCAGCATTGTCATGTTTTCAATTTAGTTTATTATTCTAATTTTATTTGCTATACACAACTGAAATAATAACTTATAAGGCTTCCATGGTGCATATACAGTGATGTCTCATTTCAAGTTCACATCCCTGGGTTGATAATTAAATGTACCTTCTAGTTCATGAAGGGTTGCTTAGTGTGGATACAAATCCTTGAGTTGTGAATTAATATTCCAACCTCGATTGCAATTAAAAAGCCCAACATTTTTGGCATCATTGTCAGGGATGAGTCAAGCTGTGAGAGTCACTAAGTTGTTTTAGAGGTCAATGAAGCACAATAACTAAGAGCCAATATCATTTGCAACAAGTTTGGAAATCAATGAAGACGTGTTCTCTAACATCACACAGGAATTTTGTTCATCTATTGATGACAAGGTGTTGGTTTGTGAGAAGGTAAAGGAAGATAACCTTGTTTTGCAAAATGAAGAAGTTACCATACACAAGGTTGCTGAACATGATGTCAAATCAGAACTCTTACTTCAAGAAGAGAGTTGCCATAAAGATAAATTCAGTCCTCTAATGCTGAAAAGTAAAGAAGATATTGACGAAGACATGTTTTGGGATGACAGAGAATTTTTTCTTAAATTTGGATGCAAAACAAGTATCTTTTATAGAGAAAAATCATGAGCAACAAGAGCAAAGTGCGGAAATTTCTATATTTTTTTCAAATTAGTCACACAAATTGATGTTTGCAAATCAAGAAGAGGACAAAGAGGTAGTCCATCAACACAAAAGCACCAAGGAGGGTTCTAAATTTGTGCTTTCACAAGGATGTCCCATTAGACATCTAGCTAAGAAGGAGGCAAGAAAATCATCACAACTTATTGCATCCAAGCATGAAGTTGTAGTTGTAGATGAAGCTAAATTTCCAGTTGAAGCTGAAGAAGAATGGTATCAACTCTCTTATCCACTTCAAACCAACAATATGTATGATCAATATGAAGTTGTAAGTGATTAATGTCTTTGAAAATTCATTGCAACTGTTTGTTAAGTTTCGATAGATATTTCAACTTTTTTTGGTTGCACATAAGCATGTGAAGCATTGTGAGTTGCTGAGAAAGGGAAAATATTTCACAGAACCAATGAATGGTTTTGTTTGAGTAAGTCTTATTTAGTGTAGGTTAGGATAGGTTATAATAGATTTTGATTCAATAAGTGTGCTTGCACAATGTCTTAGATGTCTTTTTCTTCAATTGTTCATGCATAGCTAGTTAGGTGTTGTCTAGTGGAGTTGTTCCCCAAATCCTTCTTGTTTAAATGACTCTTTCAGAGGTGTTTACAGTTGGTTTGTTGGTCATATTTCAAGGTCACTTATCTTTCAAGGTTGCGAGTCATTCATGTCTTCAATTTGAAAGATATTTTTTGCATATGTTGTCAAAAAGTTTCCATTAGGTAGTTGGGTCTTCAAGGAATGGAAAATGTCTATCCAAATGGTGTAGTCCAATTGATCTACTCATGTTCTAATTTCTGATAAATGGATAACATATAAATTTGTATTGAAGACATTGGATGGAGGTGCAGTAACTACTCAAGAAGTTTAGAATATTTTTAAGTTATTTGTAGCAACTACAGAGTGACTACATAGTCAAACTACACAAACTTCTAAGACATCTACAACAAATTTTAATGTCAAATATGCAACACTTTTAAACGGACCTGTAAACTCGACTACTTAGGGACCTATACTTTTAGCATTTGCAGCTTTCCAAAGAACCATAGGGACTTGCATTTATGATTTCCATTTATTTAAAATATTTATCATTTTTAGTTAATTATCTATCTATGCATTACAATGTGTTTGTTAAATTATCATTTTTATAGTTACATGCTTCATAACTGATTTATTTTGCCACCCTCATCCATTAATTATCATTTGAGGATAAATGACCTTTCAGCTGGGGGGAAACATCCATACCTTGTATTGCTGCCCTACACCATAAAAAGATGATCTTGCCATAATTGCATATATTCATACTTTCTTCCTAAATTCATGACTACGTTTTCTTCATTTGGCATGTTGTTGTATTGATTCCCCTTTTCCATTATTGCCTCAAATTGAAAAATGATAGAAGTGTTTAGGGACAACCATATCAATACAAGAGTGACAAAGTGAATGATAGGTTCATGAGAAATGTTGAATAATCTTCTCAAAACTAAAGTTGATATATACTTGGAAAGTGGTTTATGCCATTAGGATAGTGATTCATTGCGTTGGAAGAAAATCTTATGATTTTCTTATAAATTTTCATGTTAGTAAAAAGAATCCTTTAATTAAGCATCATGAATTTAGAGGACAACCTGCTGTTCAAAATGCATATGACAATTTTGACAAAGACGTTATTTATGAGACATGAAGACAAAAATGTTGAAGATGAATATGAAAATGTTTTAGTGTAGCAATAAACAATGGAAAAATATAATAATAAAAATTATATCCTATGAAGAGATCAAACCGAGAAGAAAGCATGATACAAAGAGGAAGGAAGCTGACAAGGAAACAGTGGTGAGAATGAAGCATAGTAATGGATGCAGTGAAAGTTTCTACAAATTGCTTATGGATAGCAGATGATGAAACAAGATCAAAGAATGATCATAAGTAGAAAAGCATGAAAGGAATATTTTCAGACCTCTATAGAAGAAAATACAAAGAGAAGAAAAGGCAATAACAATCTTGAAAACAACAAAGGATATGGCAGTAAAATAATTTCATGCATAAACAATGCCTACTCCTGCTTGAGGACAAACAAGATTTCAGTAGGGGGGAATGATGAGCCTATAAATTGACCATATTACTTCATGTTTTATGATACTTTAACTCATTTTTATAATGTCCTTCCAATTCATTTCCAAACATTACCTTGGTTTTGTGAAGCATTAACTACGATTAATGGTGTTTGATATGCATATGTGTGTCTAGCTAGTTGATGCTAAATAAATGTAACATATTATGATAAATAGTTATTATTGAATGTAAATTACTTAAGAGGGATTTACATTTTTTTTTTGAGTGGTTTGAGTCGTTCATACAGCTAGAAGAAAGGAGGAGTAAGTTGACAATTGACAGATGTAGCAGTTGAGTGAAAGTGCAGAAAAAGTCAAAAGACTGGTTTCAGTAAAACGGGCGTATATCACTCATTTCTTAGAGAAATTAAGATTTAAAAAATGATCTGGAAAGATTAAAAGGAGATCTAAAAAGGGTTTAAACCATTTGATCTTATTTGAAATAGTTAATGAGAAGAATTCACCAGAAGTTGACTGAGACAAACTAGCAGATTTCCAGGCAGCAGTTAAGGATTGAGTTCTAATTCAACTTGGACTCTTCTACCTCTTCATGAGTTTGTGTATTTGGAGTTATTAAAATGACGGAATATTGGATAATCTTGTGGAAACAATATTTGATGATTCATAAATAATTATAACGTGTGTTTGTACACATGTTCAACCATGACTGTACTTTATAGTTGTAGAGTTTGAAGAGGATTACAACTCTCTCAACTCTTGTTAGTTTAATCTTTATTATCAGTCATGAGTAGAATAAGTCATCTCCTTTCTGTCATAGGAGAAATGACATTTGTAATAAGTTTTTGAGTTTGTAATTACTTCAACTCTCAAGCCTCAAGCATAAATCTGAGATTGTGTTGAGTTGTGAGTAAGTAGTGTTGAAAATAGTGTTGACAATAGTGTAGAGAGTACATCCAGTTAGTGTTGAGTCTTGTTAATGGTGTCAAATTCCAATCAACAAGTCTAATACATGTCCATGTAATATTTGATTTGCAATAAGAAGATTGTTTGAGCATTTAAACTTGTCTATTAAAGATGGAATGCTAATGACAGATTGAAGCAACTCAAGCAAGGGCCACTTAAGGAACTGTGATTTCATCATAGTTTAGATTTTTATTCATTATGCTTTAATTTAATTACCGAGTTGGTTATGATGGGTGATTTAGAGTGAGTTGACTCTCACTTATTTGTGGATACGTTGTCTAGGTATCTCCTCCAAGCTACACTAGAACCATCCAATGATTATACACCTCACACCCTCCAAGGGTCTGCAAGACTTACCCTCTATGACCTTCCCAAGGTCCTTAGGATAGGATAAGAACTTTTTGTTTTGTGAGTTTCATTCTCTTTCTTAGGAGACCTTGTTTACTAACTCCCTTTCACAGTCAACCTGAGAGTTCAACCCCTCTACCACAGGATCTTCATTCCCCACACTACACACATAAGGATGGATTATTTTGTATGGATTCCCAACCTACCCCTTCCTATAGAACTTAGGTATTTACCGATTCCAAGTTTTACAAACAAACTGCACTTTTAGGCCTAATAGGAGACCTAATTCTAGTAACCCTGTCAGCGAGGTATTCTGTGTTTATCTGCTAAAATTACTTAACAACCCTATGAAATCTTTTACATTCTAGACACCCTTTTGGAGTTTACATACAATATCTAAAAATTGGAGGTGGGTTTGTCTTTAACATATCTAACCCTTATAGGGCTAATTAGGCCTAATTGCCCCTTCCTAGGCCTAAAAAGTAGGGATTTGCTCAAACACCTTCACCAGTCCTAATGCCTGAGTGAATTCATGATAGTTTTGAGGTTTGTGCTTCCAAGAGGATTTCCAACCCAACCATTCTTCACCTCCATCCACCAGATTCACCAAATTAGGGCCTTTTATTCATGTTACCTAATGCTTGCCAACTCAATGTGCCAAGCCTAGGGTATGGTGGAAAATCTTTGGTTTAGCTTCCCCTGTCTCACAACCAAAAATAAAACATAGAATACATTACTCCCTAATATTCCACAAGGTTTCAGAGTGGGTATTTACCATGGAATGTTAGGTTGGAGCCATTTTGCTCTCAAAACCCTAGTTTTGAGGACTTTTGAACCCGCCTACAACAAATTGAAGATAATATACAAACTACAACACTTAAAGATTTTAAATATAAAAACTTGCAAAAGAACAAGCAATAACTCGGTAGAACACACCAAATGGAAAAAAAAACTAGTTTATTTGCTTTAGATCTTCAACAACCGATTATGATCGGTCTTTCGAAGCCTTGTACTAGCCTTGGAGTAGTTACACATGCTCACAACTGAATGTGACAACCAACTAGCCATTGGTGTATGAAAATGTTGCAAAGTAACTTTGCAACTTTTGCTCAAACCCAAACTTGGTCACTTTCAAATGACTCGTAAGACCTTAACAACCTCAAAACAACACCGACCAACCTACATTAGCCCAAAAACAACTTATCTTATCAAGTGCTCTACTTGGCACCCTTAAGATCTCACATGCCAACATTGGCCAAACAAAGACTCTTAGGGCCCTTACAATAATTTGAGCACACACTCAATGGCCTCTTGGCCTTATTACAAAAATAAAGACAAGATTCCAACATCCTGGAAACAAACTCAACAAAATTTTGCTAAGTGCCCCTACACCATACTCTCAGGGTAGGAAAGACTCAAGTCCCTTGAGTGTATAGGGCTTTAATAGTGGTTCCATGTTGTAGTATATCTCCTTTTGACATCCATGTAGCTTCAAATTCAGGGAGACCTGTCCATTTAACCAAATAGTCTTTATAGACTCCTTTTTCTTGTCTTTATGACAATCTTGGAATCTAGAATGCAATCCAATGTCACCGGTTGGCTTGGAGGTAGGTGTTGTATCCAATCTACATCTTCAACAACAGTAGGCTCTTCTTGGTTTGTAGCTGACTGAGTTTCTTTATACTGAAACAAATCACATACATTAAAGATTTGTGATATACCCAAGTTTGGTGGTAGTTCCACCTCATAGGCATTGTTGCCATATTTATGCACAACCTTAAGTGGTCCAATATTCTTCATGCATAGTTTGCTAGGCTGCCCTTTAGGAAGTCTCTCCTTTCTCATGTAGGCCATAACTAGATCACCTACCTTGTAGTGTACTTCTCTCCTTGTTTTGTTTTCTTGTATCTTGTATCTCTCATTGTTCTGTTGCAATGTTTTCTTGACTTGTTCATGGTTCTCCTTCATATTCTCTGCAAATTTTTCACCTTGAACACTCCTATGGTCCATGACGTTGAGATCTCTGAGTTCTAAGATGCCCCTTAGATGACATCCATATACAATCTCAAATGGACTCCGACTCGTGCTCCTATTGACAGAGTCATTGTAGGCATACTCTGCTTGTCCCAATACTAGATCCCAAGCTTGACCATGCTGTTTGGTGAGACATCTCAGTAAATTACCCAAGGACCTATTGACTAATTTAGTTTGACCATTAAATTATGGATGCTATGCAGATGAAAAAGAAATATTGGTACCAAGTTTCTTCCATAAGGTTCGCCAAAAGTGGCTTACAAATTTTTTGTCTCTATGACTCACAATGCTAAGAGGCAAACCATGGATCCTCACAACCTCTTTGAAGAACAACCTTGCTATTTAGGAGGCATCATTAGTGCTTTTTCAAGGCACAAAGTGTGCCATCTTGCTGAATCTATCCACTATGACATAGACACTATCATATCCTCTTGGAGTTCTAGGTAAACCAAGGACGAAGTTCATACTCGCACACTCCCATGACCTTGTTGGTATGGCAAGAAGCTGATATAAGCCTGCATTGCTGGAGGTACCCTTAGCCCTATGACAAATGGCACATTTCTCCACAAACTTCCTAACATCTGACTATAGTCTAGCCCAATGGTAGAACCAGCCAACCTGCTCTAAGGTCTTGTCAAGACCAAAATGTCCACTTAGACTACCTTGATGCTTCTCCTTGATGATATTGTCTTTTATAGAGCACTATGGTATGAAAAGTAGGTGTCCTTTAAACAATAAGCCTTCCTGCAACATAAAATTAGAATAGGAAACATGACAAACATTAGCAAACTTTGAGCAAACATCACATGCTTCACCAAAATCTTTGTCACCTTGGTAGAGGTCTTTGAGGTCATTTAACCCCACACTTTGTAGCTGCAACTCTTGAATGTTTAGAACCCTTATACTTAAGGCATATGCTACATTATTGGTGACTCCTTTCTTGTGCTTGATGGAAAAGGTGTAGGCCTGCAAATACTCAACCCACTTGAGGTGTCTTTGGTTCAATTTCTCCTACCCATTCAAAAAGCTAAGTGCATGACTGTCAGTGTAGACTATGAAATCTTTGGGTAACAGATAATGCCGCTACTTCTTGAGTTCTTGCACCATGGCATACAACTATAGATCATAGGTAGAATACTTTTTTTTGCTTCAATGAGATTCTCAAGGAAAATTGCAACCGGGTGACCTTCTTGACTCAAAATGCCCCCTATAGCCAACTTGCTAGCATTACACTCCACAATGAAGAGGTGATTGAAATCAGGGAGCCTAAGGTAAGGGAGTTCTGCTACCTTTTGTTTCAACAACTCAGACCCCTTGTTTGTTGCACTAGTCCACTTAAACTAACATTTTATCCCACCTTTAATGGTGTTCAAGATAGGTGCACACACATGGCTAAAACCCCTAATGAACTTCCTATAGAAAGAAGCCAACCCATGGAAACTTCTTACATCTCCTACTGACTTAGGAGTAGGCCAATACACTATTGCTTCCACTTTTGATGGATCCATTTTTAAACAACCTTGAGAAACTACAAAACCTAGATACACCAATTCTTTTTTGAAAAACTCATATTTATCCAAGTTGATCATCAACTTTTCTTTATGTAGCTTCCTCAAAAATTGATTCAAGTGTTTGATATGCTCCTCTTTTAACCTTCTAAAAATCAGAATGTCATCAATATAAACAATGACAAACTTACCAATGAACTTTGCAAGAACTTCATTCATGAGTCTCATGAAGGTGCTAGGTGCATTTGTGAGCCCAAAGGGCATCACCAACCATTCATATAGACCTTCATTAGTTTTAAAGGTTGTCTTCCATTCATCACCAAGTCTGATCCTAATTTGATGATACCCTGATTTCAAATCCACCTTAGAAAAGTAGCAAGCTCCACTTAGGTAGTCCATTAGATCCTCAATCCTTGATATTGGGAACCGGTATCTAATTGTGATTTTGTTTATGACCCTTGAATCAATGCACATCCTCCACTTGCCATATTTCTTAGGTGCCAAAATAGTAGGTACTACACATGGACTTAAACTCTTCTTTATCAATCCTTTATCTAGTAATTCTTGCACTTGCCTTGTTATTTCCTCATTTTGAGTAGGTGTCATTTTGTAGGCAACCTTGTTTGGCAAAGTTGAACCAGGTATGAGGTCTATCTGATGGTTAACATCTCTCATAGGGGGCAAGGCATCCAATATCTCATTGACAACTATGTCTTTGTATTGGTCTAGCAAGGTCTGCACCTCTTGAGGTATCACCGGTTTGGTTTCAATCTTTGTCTCTTCTTTGTTTTTCACTATGAGAGCACATCCTTGGTTCCCTTCATGCTTCAGCAACTTCAAGAACTCTTTCCCCCCAAGCAATATAACACTTGATCCAATATGTCTTTCTTCACCCTGATCAATCAAGGGATCCATTTGAAACTTTCTACCCTCCTTAGTGATAACATAGGAATTCTTCTCCCCATCATGTGTGGCTTTGACATCAAACTGCCAAGGGTGTCCCAACAGCAAGTGGCATGCATCCATGGGTAATATGTCATATAACACACTATCCTTGTAATCTCATATTCCAAAATCCACCGAAGTTTTCTCATCTACACGCACATGTTGACCCTTACTCAAGCAAGACACCTTATAGGGGGTGGTATGTGGCAACCTTTTCAATTTTAGTTTGTCTACCATCTCAATTGTTCTTAGTAGACCCTAAATCCACTATAACCTTACAAATCTTACCATGAGATATGCAAGTGGTTTTGAAAAGTGTTTTCTTTTGTGTAGGTTCTTTGGACTATGGTACCTTTAACAAGGTCCTTCTTAGCATCAAATTCTCTCCATCTAAGATTGGTCATGGCTTGCTGATTGGTGAGGTAACACTTTGACAATCCTCTTCTTGCACCAACTGAGTTCTCATGTCTCCCATGTGAGAGCTTGAAGTCTTTTTAGGACACCGATTCATGATATGCCCCACCTGATGACAATGGTAGCATTTGCCAGTGAAGACCGTGGTTCCTCTTCCCGAATTGCCAAATCTACCTCTATAGTTATCTCTCCCTCTAGAGTTGCCTCTAAACTATCCTCCTTTGCTAAGATTATCACCATCGTTCTCTTATTGATTGCCTTCTTCATTCTTTCTAGGATTATAGCCTCTTCCAAAGGTACCTCTTCCTCTGAAACCTCTACCACCTCTGCCCTTTTGGTTATGTTAACCTTTCCTTTTGATCTTATCCTCTGCTCTCAAGGCTAACTGAAAGTATTTACGGACTTTTTCAGGTGCTATCATGCTGATCTCATCTTGGATGTTTTGTCTAAGGCCATTTAAGTACCTTGCAACCTTCTCCACTTCTTCCTCTTGCTTCCTATCCCTTAAGGTAAGTTTGTTGAACTCCTTTGTGTAGGTATTCACATCCATTTCTTTGTTTCAAATTTTGCAACTTCTTATGTATTTGTACCTCATAATCTATAGGTAGGAATTGAGTTTTGATCCTAATCTTCATTCTCTCCCAAGAGATGATCTTCGTCCTCCTTGTTTGTTCTCTTTCTTCTTGCATCATGTTCCACCACACTAGGGATGATCACTTCAATCTTGACTTGGCCAAATTGACCCTCTTTTCTTCTGCATCTTCTTTGTATTCAAAATTATTGTTCAAGGATTCTATCCAATCCAATTACTCTTCTCCATTTAGGCTTCCATTGTAGATAGGTAAACCTTCTATTTTGTCTTTATTGAGTGAATTGAGGGCATCCAAGAAGATCTATTGATCTTTATCCAACTCCTTCTTTTCTGTTATCACTCCTATCACATCTGCATCTTCATCATCAGTTTCATCACCCCATTCAGTGACTTTGCCCTTGCCTTTCTTGGTTTCTTGCTCACGGGCTTCAATAAGCATGTGTTGGACCAACTTCCTGATGGCCTCTTGGCTCATTGCCTTTGGTGGCATGCTGCTAGCTTATGACTCTACCTTTGGGTCTGACATACACCACTTTGTTCAATCAATTTTCTCTAATACCAATCTGATGTAGAGTGAGTTGACTCTCACCTATTTGTAGCTACCTTGTCTAGGTATCTCCTCCAAGCTACACTAGAACCATCCAATGATTCTACACCTCACACCCTCCAAGGGTCTGCAAGACTTACCCTCTCTGACCTTCCCAAGGTCCTTAGGCTAGGATAAGCACTTGTTGTTTTGTGAGTTCCATTCTCTTGCTTAGGAGACCTTGTTTACTAACTCCCTTTCACACTCAACCTGAGAGTTCAACCCCTCTACCATAGGATCTTCATTCCCCACACTACACACATAAGGATGGATGATTTTTTATGTATTCCCAACCCTATTCCTTCCTATAGAACTTAGGTATTTACCGATTCCAAGTTTTACAAACAAACTGCACCTTTAGGCCAAATAGGAGACCTAATTCTAGTAGCCTTGTCAGCGGGGTATTATGTGTTTATCTGCTAAAATTCCTTAACAAACCTATGAACTCTTTTACATTCCAGACACCCTTTTGGAGTTTACATACAATATCTGAAAATTGGAGGTGGGTTTGTCTTTAACACATCTAACCCAAGTTATAGGGCTAATTAGGCCTAATTGCCCCTTCCTAGGCCTAAAAAAGTAGGGATTTGCTCAAACACCTTCATCAGTCCTAATGCCTGAGTGAACTGATGCTAGTTTTAGGTCCTTGCTTCCAAGAGGATTTCCAACCCAATGATTTTTCACCTCCATCCACTGGATTCACCCAATTAGGGCCTTTTATCCATGTTACCTAATGCAGTGCCAACTCAACGTGCCAAGCCTAGGGTATGGTGGAAAATCTTTGTTTTAGCTTCCCCTATATCACCAAAAAAAAAACATAGAATAAATTGCAACCTAACATTCCACAAGGTTTCAGAGTGGGTATCCACCATGGAATGTTAGGTTGGAGCCATTTTGCTCTCAAAACCCTAGTTTTGAGGACTTTTGAACCCGCTTGCAACAAAATGAAGATAATCTACAAACTACAACACTTCAAGTATACAAATAAAAAACAAAATGAAGGTAAGATACCAGTATAACAATCCATATCCTTGTTTTGAAAGTGTCAATCCGTACAGGCCGTACAAACTTGCAAAAGAACATGCAATAATTCGGTAGAATACACCAAATGGAAAACCAAGTTAGTTTATTTAATTCAGATCTTCAGCAACCAATTATCATTCGTCTTTCCAAGCCTTATACTGGCCTTGGAGTAGTTACACATGCTCACAACCGAATGTGACAACCAACTAGCCACCGTTGTATGAAAATGTTGCAAAGTTGCTATGAGTAACTTTTGTAACTTTTGCAATTTTTGCCTTGGTGAGAAGCTTTTGCTCAAACCCAAACTTAGTCACTTCCAGATGACTCATAAGACCTTAACAACCTCAAAACAACACCAACCAACCTACATTAACCCAAAAACAACTTATCCTAGCAAGTACTCTACTTGGGACTCTTAAGAGCTCACATGCCAACATTGGTTAAACAAAGACTCTTAGGGCCCTTACAATCATTTGAGCACGCACTCAATGGCCTCTTGGCCTTATTAAAAAACTAAAGACATGATTCCAACATCCTAGAAACAAACTCAATAAAAAATTTCTAAGTGCCCCTGCACCAATAGGTTTTGTTTTCAGTATATTTGATTTCACTAGTTTTAGAACAGTCGTCCTGCAAACACTGTTGTTGCAAATAACCAGTCTTCCTATAGCCACTGTTGTGTAGTTAGTTTTATTTCTAACATTGTCATGTTTTCAATTCAGATTATTCTGATTTTATTTGCTATACACAACTGAAATAACAACTTAGAAGGCTTCCATAGTGCATATACAATGTTGTCTCATTTCAAGTTCATGTCCCTATTTTGATAATTAAATGTAGCTTCTAGTTGATGAAGGGTTACTTAGTGTGGATATAAATCCTTGAGTTGTGAATTAATATTCCAACCTCGATTGCAATTAAAAAACCCAACACCCATTTTCGTACGAACATGTCAGACTCAAACATTATTGTAATGGACATGTATAAACATGCCTTTTATAAATGTCTGAGATTCGTATGAATATGGGGCCAACATAAATTTATTTATTTTTAACATGTTTCCATATAAATATAGATATTTTTTTCATTTTTTAATTTAACACAACATAGAAAATTAATTCACATTTTTTGTGAGAGAAGGCATTTAAAGGTGATTTTTTTTGTGTCAATTTTTTAAGGGGCATAATTTCAAAGGAAAGATGTGGTGAATAAAAAGACAAGGGAAAATAAGACTTCAAGGAAGTATTCACCCGAGATGGAACAAAGATATCCAGAATGAAGAATGCAAAGATATTGAGCATGTATGCATCTTTACTTAAATTCTATTTAATTTTACATGTATCATGTACCTAAAATTATCCTTTATTTGATTAAATAATTTTTTTCATTTAATAATGCATTCTAATTATTATTTATTATTTAACTAGTTGGCTATCTTAAATTATCAAACATTTGGAATTAATGCATTAAAAATAATCTTGCTTGAAATTTCTCTCTCTCTCTCTCTCTCTCTCTCTCTCTCTCTCTCTCTCTCTCTCTCTCTCTCTCTCTCTCTCTCTCTCTCTCTCTCTCTCTCTCTCTCTCTCTCTCTCTCTCTCTCTCTCTCTCTCTCTCTCTCTCTCTCTCTCTCTCTCTCTCTCTCTCTCTCTCTCTCTCTCCCCCTAAGTCTTTTTAGGACCCCTCTCTATATTAGAAAATTATACTTGGAATTGGTGCATTAGAAATAATCTTATTTTAATTCAGTCTCCCTCTCTCTATCTCTCCCTCCCCCCCCTTAAGTATTGTTAGGTTCTCTCTCTAGATTAGCAAATTATACTTGGAATTCGTGCATTAGAAATAATATTGTTTTAATTTACTCTCTCTCTCTCTCTCTCACACACACCCCCCATAAGTCTGTTTAGGACCTCTCTCTAGATTAGCAAATTATACTTGTAATTGGTGCATTATAAATAATATTATTTTAATTTACTCTCTCTCTCCATAAGTCTTTTTAGGACCTCTCTCTAGATTATCAAATTATACTTGGAATTGGTGAATTAGAAATAATATTGTTTCTATTTACTCTCTCTCTCTCTCTCTCTCTCCCTTCTCTTAAGTCAAATTGAAAAAAGTTTCCCCATTAGGGGATATAGAGGGGAAAATTAGACCAATAGCAACTTTAACACTTGGTCACCCCATATGACCAAGGTTTCTACCAATATTTTAAAAAAAAAATCATCATCGAGGGTGATATTAGTGTCACTCAAGCAATGGCTCTTGCACATTACTAATGTTGTTGGTTGAGGGTTAATTCCTCTCAATGGACAATAGTAATAAGATTGATCACTAAATTGAAACCATTGTTAAAGATTTTTAATTAATAATAGAGTATAAATTTAAAAAATTGGTGGTTGTACCTATTGGCATACTAATGACATTAGAAGCATGAGACATACATCACAAAGTATATATACTTAAAAGATGTCAATGATTTAGAGTACTCAATCAAGAGATTCTACTTGTGTATATTGATGACTCTTGACACTTGCATAGTACATGTTTGTGTATATATTTGTATGACTATATGGATTTGTATAGTTATATGGTGTGATTATTTTAAGATTATGCCAAACCCTACTAAAAGGGCCAATTTTTTCATCACGAAAATACAAAGTTCCATAAATGAAAATAGGGTTTCTTGGGCCTTTGGGACTTAATGTTGAGATCCATTTTGTCCCCAAGTGTACCTAGAAAAATCTCATGCTTGACTATCTCCCTGATTTAAGAAGGGGCTGGAAAATATGAAGCTTTGGTACCATGTTATAGTCACCAATGACTCACTTTATCTCCTAATATCACCTACAAAATAAAAATATGCCTTCCACAAGAGAGAAACAAAAGAAAAATAATGCTTGATCATGATGTGCATTAGGGATTAGATCTATTGATATAAAATGGAATCAATTTATATGTACATATGATGCCTCACTTATATATGGGCACGATTGAGATATAGGATTAGCTAGGATGTTGACAAGTGTTTTTATCTTACGCAATGAGACAAATAGTTATAAGATAGGATAAGATAACATGACAACTAGACATTTTTAGAAATATTTCTACCTCCCTAAGTAAACTTAGCATGTGAACTTGTGTGAAAATGTCCTATTTAGGAACAAGTTAATAATGTGTGTTTTTCACACTAAAAATGGGGAAATTTGATAGGTAATGACCCTTTTCACACCAACATGAAAGACCTTCTATTGAAGGTCAAAATTACCTTTATATCAAGGTCCCCTTTTATAAAGAATTTTGAACATGAAAAATTTGAAAATTAAAAAAGTGACCTTCATCCAAAAGTCATGATAACACCATTTAATAGATGTTCATTTAAAGGTATTTTATAATGTTGGCATCTTGGGGTTATTTTTTTAACCCTATATTATAACTAAGACACACTATTGTGGGATCACCCCTTGTCATTTTGATCATTACCTATTTTAAAAACTTCAAGTCTTCTATACATATGCATTTTCCTAAACTTAAGTTCCTTAATGCAAGTCTCTCCTACTTATTTCATGCTCATTAGTGCCTAAATAAATATCTTTAAAATTATTATTTTAAAATATCATTCAGATTCATAAATTTTGGCAAGCATATGTTTGGTTTGTAATTAATTTAAAGAGATTAAAATAATTAAAAGACATTAAATATTTTTTCACGTTTCAAAGTTCACAAGCATTTTCACAAGTGTATACATATTCTTTCTTATTGGCCCCCTAAGCCCACTAACTCAATGTTTACATGATGTAATCATTAATTACTACTACACAAAAACTATGTTGACCCAATTTGAACTCATAACCTAAAAGTTTAAAAAGCATTATATAAAAGCCTAATGAATCACATGGATTTGTGTTATGCTTACACACGTTCTAACAAATTGCAAATTATATTTTTACTTCCATACCCTTCCATTTTACATATTAACCAAAGCTTTCCGTAGATTATTTTTCTATATGTACACAAAACTAATTTTTTTCAAATAACTCTCACATTTTTATGTCCTCTAACCCTACTACTAAGCTTATGCACATTATAATTATGGGCATTAAGCATTTTCATGCGTTATACAAGCGTTGGGTATATTTACATTCCAGATTTTCCAATGTTTATAATATTGAAGCTATAAATATTTCATGTGCACATGCACATTTATTTTTATGTACTTAAATTTTATTCCATTTACCCAAAAAACCCTAATTAAAATATTAGTTTAAACTTGTGTAGCTTGCACTCATGCTTCATAAACAATTTTCTCCCTTTCTCCCAAGCTCACATTTTCACCTTTCACCATGTATGTGGTCAAGAATCCCTTTTATAATCCATGCACATGTAGCTTGAGACTCAATAAAAGGAATGGTAAAGAACAAAATAATAATAATAATTAAATGCATTTGTGAATAGGAATTCATTAAAATAGCTTTACAAATTCATGCATACACTCTTTCTCACCTATTTACACACCAGAAAAAATTCAACCTCTCATTAAAGAAATTTTCTATAATAAATCCACCTTTCTACTCATGTAAATCAATTCTATATACCAACTCACAGTCATTCAAAACATTATTTGTTTATTAGAGACAGGCTTCATGTTTGGGTGAGCTAGGAATCATAAATTTGAACTTAGTTCCATCTATCAATTTCTTATTTTTTCATCTAGATCCTCTTGTATTTGTATATATTTAAGTTAAATATACCTGTAATTATAATACTATGATTTTAAAAATGTTTCCTAAGTATTGCTTGAATAGCTTTATCAAACCCTAAAACAAGCTATCTTAATGCAAGTTTTCTTTCAAACCTCAAGCATGTGTTTAACTCCTTTGGTCCCATTTCTATATAGCTTTCTTTCATACACCTTTCAACCTAGAGTTAACTTATTTTACTTACGCATCTTGCTTCTTCATGTGCTTTTCACTAAGTAAAGTTTGTAACCTTTTGCTTCTTGCATTCATGTTTTAGATCTTGCAATTTGATAACTTGCTTATAATACTTATGTGGATTTGTGGATGCTCTAGTAGTATCACCAAAAGGTATAAATTATATTACTAGCCCTATACCCAACGTCTCTACCAAGAACATGCATTTTAGTTCTTGTACATTGTCAACTTCAACACCTTACACTTCTATAATACTTATATCTTGTGGACTTGCAAACATTATATAGGGTATGTGCACCAAGATGTGGTACCAAAAGGGGGTCTTAAGATGCCACTTTTTTTTTTCTAAAATCAGCAAAGTTTGAACTTCAACGAAAAATTGAACATAGTTACACTCCAAATTTGAAGATGCAACAAGAATAAGAGTCAAAGTGCTTGAGTCTACTTTCCAAACTACTATTTTTTTTGAAAATGGTGGAGATTAAGGGCTTCAAAAAGGGGGGCCACAAAAAGTGGTCCTATTTTTATGCAAAAAAACATAACATAACATTTGTTGTGCCCCCCCTAAAATGTTAACTTTGTTGGAATTTGCATGAAGATTGCATTAATGATATGTTATGTCGTCATTGATGTCAATTGAATCGGTAATGATATTGTTGTTATTTCTGATATTGTCTTATAACTAGTAGGAAGAGCTTTGTGAAGCTTATTGTAAACCGGTATGTAAGTTTGTGAGTTGAACCGGTAATCGGAGTAAAAGGTTAAACCCTTTATATGTTATGTAACCGGTAAACCCTACTAGTTATTTTTGGTAAACCCTAACCGATTAAGGTTGTTGAATTGGTTATGTTGGTTTATGATGTGATGTTGAGTGGTAATGATGGTGACACGTAAGGTCATTGTATGAAGATAAGTTCAAAATGTTTTTGGCACACTTGATTGTTTGTCTAGGGAATGAGCAAAGTGTATTGCATTTAATGCAAAGCGTGTGATGAGTTACTGAGCTCGATGAAGCGGTAATCAAGGAGCGGTTGAGGTTTTTTTGATTGATGTGTAGAGATTGCTATGAAATCCAACGGTCATGCTTGTACTGACTTATTTGTAATCTCTACTTATTTGTAATCTCTATGAGAGGATTAGATTTTTGTTTTGTTACCAACCTAATTGATTTGTATTTAAGGTCGATGAAGTTGTTTTGTTTAGTGTTGGCAAGAGTTGGCAGAAATCAGTTGAGTGTGTGGTTGCTGAACCAGAGAATGAGTCTGCAGTTTGAGTAAAGGAAGATAGAATCTTAAATGGATCTGATCAAGTAAATGTAGTGCTATTCAGACAGATCAAGAAACTCCTATTATTTTCTAACAATTGCAACATAATTGAAATTCCCTATCCGGGTAAGCTCTAACAAGCTTGGTTACTTATTAAATCCTCTAACAAGGTGGTCCATTAGATTGGTTTTTCAAATCCCCTACTGAGGTTACTCCTTATAGGGTATTTTCTTCTAACAAGGCATTTGTAGTCAATCCCTTAACCGGGTGATTCCTAACAGGATCAGTTCTTAACATGACTTTTGTAAAAGCTTTAACAAGCTTGGCTCCTAACAGAGCGAACTTTAGAAGAGTTCAGATATTATCTTGTGAGTCCCATCTCACCATGGTTTTTATCTATTTGGATTTTCCACGTATAAATACTTGTGTCATGTGGTGAATGTTTTTGTGGTTATGATCTTATGGTTGATTTGATTAACTGTTTAACTATTTATGATAAGGCATGATAATTGGAAGCATTGAGAAATGAAGCATTGACATATGATAAAGCATTTGGATGTTTACAAGTTAAATGTTGTTTACTGTTAAGTTGTTGTAATAGTCAACCGGTATTCTTATGAGTATTGATCTTGACAGTGGTATTTCATTGATAAGTTTACTTTGTATGTTTGAGTTTGATTTTGGGAAGTTTGTATCAGTTTTTCTATTTACTGATTCACCCCCCCCCCCTCTCAGTAATCTACTGAATACTTATTCTTTCATCATACCATCAAACTTTTTTTTAGAGTTTTTAAAATTGCTTTCGTGAGAAATTAGATAACACCTTGTAGTTTATATGCCAATTTTTTTGGCTAATTTTTTAATGAGTATATGATGTTTTACTAATTTTCAAAGTGGACACAACCTGAAAAGCATAAATTTAAGTGTGCTCCCTCTAAAATCATTAAAAACTAATAAAAAATCAAAAAAAAAAAATTCAAGGTGTGTAGAATCGAGTTTAGTTTCTAAAAATGTAAGTTGCTTGAAAATTCAATGAACGTGTAAAAAATCATGCCCAAAATAGCACATGTTGGTTTTTGACAAAAAACAGACACACTAACAAAAGAAATTAAAGATGAAAGACAACAACAAAATCAAAATGTGAAAAAATTACACAGTTGGATAGCTAAGAGAGAGCTTAAGGATAATATGGTATTTTTTCAGTTGCATTGAAACACATGTAAACTTGATGGAGAACACATGCAAAAATATGTGAAATTTTTTAATCTTTTGATAAAAACATATCTTAGGTCTGAAATGGTCCTCCAAACCTTTGGGATGGATGCCCAAGTACAATACAACCCAAAGGGTTGGTGCTTTCCAATGCAAACCATTTGGCGAGCACCAAATATGATGCTCACCCTATTTGGCACTCACCAAATTCAAAAATTCCACATAAGTGAATTTTTTGCATTTGGCAAGCCTCAAATTTGATGCTTGGGAAAATTTTCCAATTTGGACACAAGTTATACCCACCCTTAGAGGAGAATATATTCGTGAAATATAAAATTTAAGTATAAGTCTTTTTCCTTTCTTACACTTTAAGTTATATTGAACATGTATATATTGGCAGGATGTTTGAGAGTAGTTTTAGCTCTATAGGAGTTATAATGTAGATTCTAATTTTTAGAGGATCATATAAAATTTTAGACTTGGTCAAATTTCAATAATCAACATGCTCCTATTACCATTCTTTAGCTTTGTATCTCACTCTCTTTATCTTCTCCAAACTCTATACCTATCTCTCTCCCTCTCTTGTCTCTCTCACTTCTCCCTCCTCTCTCTAAGTATATCCCACCATCTCTACCTTTCATTCCTTCCTTACCCCCATTTATATCCTTGACTCCCTCCATCTCTCTTATCTCTCACTCTCTTATTGTTTCTCTTCCCTCCCTCTCCATTCTCTTGATCACTACCTATCCCTTATATCCTCTCTCTCCTCATATCTAGGGCTATCCCTCGCTCCTTGTTTACCTCACTACCTCTCTCTCCCTATATCATTACTAGTTCTCTCCCTCTTTCTCCACCTTTATCTCCCTCCCCCTTACCCCTATCCATCTCTCTCTCTCTCTCTCTCTCTCTCTCTCTCTCTCTCTCTCTCTCTCTCTCTCTCTCTCTCTCTCTCCAAACCTATATATCTCCTCATTCCTTAGGTCTCTCACTCCCTCCGTGTCTACCTCTCCATCCATCCCTTCTTACTCCTCTCTTTGTTCTTCAATCTCTTCTCTTCTTTGTCCCTCCCCTCTCTAGGTCTCTACCTTCTTTTCTTCCCCTCTCCCTCTCTATCTACCTCCCTCACTCTCTCATATTATCTCTTCCTCTCTTATTCTCTATCTCCTTTGTCTAGGTCATCACCTCTCCATCCCACCCTCTCCCCTCTTTAGGTTTCTCCCTCCCTTCCTCTCGACATATCTACCTATGCATATAGGTCTTATTACCCACCTCTCTTTATCCTCCTATCTATCTCACTCCTCTCTATCTATCTAGGTCTCTCACCTATCTATATGTACCCTTTATAGTTCTCTCCCTCCCTCTCTACCTCTCTCTCCCTCCCCCTTAACCCTATCCCTTTAGAACTCCCTCATCTTCTCTCTCTCCCCTAACCTCTTTATCTCCTCCTTCCATAGGTCTCTCACTCCCTCCATGTCTACCTCTCCATCCATCCCCTCTTACTTCTCTCTTTTTTCTTTTGTCTCTCCTCCTATATCTCCCTCCCCTTTCTAGGTATCTCTCTCCCTTTCTTCTTCTCTCCCTCTCTATCTCCCCATTCATGCATACCCCCATATATATCTCACTCCCCCACTCTCTTTAATGTTCTCTTCCTCATATTCTCTCTCTCTCTCTCTCTCTCTCTCTCTCTCTCTCTCTCTCTCTCTCTCTCTCTCTCTCTCTCTCTCTCTCTCTCCATAGTTTAGGTCATCACCTCTCTCTCCCCTCTCTACATTTCTTACTCCCTTCCTCTCCACCTATCTACCTCTATATCCATGTCTCATTACTCACCTCTCTATATCCCCCTCTATCTCTCTCAATCCTCTTTGTTTCTATCTAGGTCTCTCATCTCTCTTTCCCCATCTAGTTCCCTCACCCATCTATTTGTCCCCTCTCTAATTCTCTCCCTATCTCTTCCCCTAGATCTCCCTCCCCCTTTACCCCTATTTATTTTTTAACTCTCTCCCCCTCTTCTCTCTTCAATCACCTCTCTATTCCTCATTCCATAGGTCTTTCACTCCCTCCATGTCTAGCTCTCCCTCAATCCCGTCTTACTCATATCTCTTTGTATTATTTCATCTCTCCTCTTATCCACCCCTCCCATTTCTAGGTATCTCCATGTTGGCAACAACAATGAAGGAAAACTAAGAGGGGGGGGGGAGGGGTGAATCAATTTTCACTGGATTAAACAATTTAACCACAATCTCAAATTTAATCAACTGCAGCAATAATAAATATGAACACAATAACAACAACACACATAACACTAAGATTTTTGACGTGAAAAACCCAGTTAAGGGAAAAACCATAGTGGGAACCTACCCACAATAAGATGATACTCTGTCGTAAGTATGTGTAAATATTACAATGGGGAATGCACATGCATTCAAGCACACTTCCTAGAGCTCACCACTCAAAATATGATGACCCAGAAGGCTTCAACCCTCAGGGAAGGATCACTACCTTAAAATATCATTCAGACTACAATCTGGTTAAGATGAACTTAAAGAATAACATCTCCTAATGCCTAATGATAGTTCTGGTTAAGTTCATTTGTCTTCCCTTCAACAATCTCTGCTCAATACATCATACTAAAGGATAAATTTTCTTATGCACACATAAACCTCTCTCTAATAATGTAGACCCAACATCGACACCCAAAATACATGAATATAACACTTATTTATATAATTCATCAACCTTGACTACAAGGTCGACCAAACCCTCAACCCTTAATTATAAAATTACATCACACAATACATAAATCAACTACCGGACCAATACAATACCATAGATGATATAGGATGGACCCAAATCAACTCCTCAAACATGCAACACCACCATAAATCTCGCCAAGATCAACCACAACATGCTACACCACCGAAAATATCGCATAACACGAAGAATATCACCGGACCCATAAGATCTTCAACAACACACACAAGGATCAATGTGGACTACCAAAACAAATAGGACACAATCAGGAAAAACCAACAAGCACATTAGGACCATCTGTAATAGTTGCACCAACACCACTTAACCAAATATTCATTGATCAACACGCTAACACTCAAGAACACTTAACAACAACAATTCGGATTAGAAAGATAACTTGCAGAGCACCAAATCATGAACCATCTAAAATGAAGATACACATGAACATCCAAAACACTCTCCCAAATCTGCAACTTAAGATATGATCATATCAGAGCACAATGAATCAAATACCAGAACACTACAACACTGAAAACTAATCTTCATACCGGAATCCACAGCCCGATCAAATCATCATGAAATCAATAAAGAATGAAGTAGAGATACTGGAGATACTTCATTATTGAACTACAAATCGTCATCAACAAACCAAACCAAATCAACTCATTGCAATCACCGAAACACCAAACAACTCTCTGAAACACCAAAACACATGAATATGGTAACATCAATGACAATAATATATCCTAACAACAACAATATACAACAATCTCCCCCTTTGGCATTGTTGGCAACATATGAATGTGAAAAACAATCAATGCAAAGGAATGAATCAACACCAACAATCTCCAACCGATTCCCCCTAAGATCATGCACACAAAGTTCCAAATATAAGGTAGTTTTTCACATGCTTATATCCCCCTTTGACAACAATGCCAAAGACAAAATGCAAATCATGATTCTCTCCCCAAACCAAATAATCTTTTCCTCTAAGAAGGGAAATCTCTCCCTTAGGATAAACTCACAACTCTGAACTACTCATTGACTACTCTAGCTGAGTAGTAGCACCCACTCATCAATCCAGATAGGAAGATAATATTGTGAAGTCCACCAGATTGATGCAACTCAATGCATCTAGTTCTCATCAAAGGGGGAAAAGACCCCTAACTTGTTGCTCAAATAGACAAATGTATTTGTAAGCAAAGGTTTAGTGAAAATATCTGCAATATGATCCTTTGTATATACCTACTCCAATCTGACTTCTTCAGCATTGACTTTCTCCCTCAAGAAATGATACTTAATTATATATGCTTTGTTTTTTAATGCAGTACCAGATTCTCAGAAATATTGATAGCACTTGAATTATCACAATATATAATAGTAGGCTCATTATACAAAAATCTAATATCCTTCAACATCTGCTTCATCCAAACTACCTGAATATAGTTGCTAGTAGCAACAATGTATTCAACTTCAGTAGTAGATAAAGATATAGCATCTTGTTTCTTGTTGGACTATGAAATCAATTTCTTTCCCAAAAAGAAATCTCCACCGACAGTGCTCTTCTGGTCATCAACATCACCTGCCCAATTAGCATCAGTATAGGCACACAACATAAAATCATCATTTTTTGGATATCATAAACCATAATCAACTGTCCCCTTCAAGTATCTAAAAACCCTCTTCACAAAAGTAATATGAGTCTCTTTAGGATCAACTTGAAATATAGCACAAAGACAAACAACATGCATAATATCTGGTCTAGTCTAAGTTACGTACAACAATTCACCAACTATAGATCTATACAAGGTTTGATTAACTTTATGAAATTCATCATTTTTAGACAACTTGCATCCAGTCACCATAGGAGTTCCAACAGGTTTAGATTCATCTAACCCCAACTTCTTCAACAATTCCTTCACATACTTAGATTGAGAAATGAAAATGCCTTTGTCAGTCTACGTAATCTACAATCCTAAGAAGAATTTAATCTCACCTATCATAGACATTTCAAATTCCTTTTGCATATCATCAACAAACTTCATACTCAAGTCATCATCTCCTCCAACAATAATGTCATCAACAAAGACTTCAACAATCAAAATGTTATCTTTATCAACCTTAAAGTACAAATTACTATCAACAACACCCTTACAGAATCCCAACTTCATCAAATACCTATCCAATCTAGCATACCAGGCTCTAGGGGCTTGCTTCAGTCCATACAGTGTTGTCTTCAATTTGAATACCATGTCTCCTTCATTTGATAAAGAAAATCCATCTGGTTTCTCAATGTAGACTTCCTCTTCCAAAACACTATTCAAAAAGGCTGACTTGACATCCATCTAATATACCATAAAATTCTTGTAATCAACATATGCAAGCAGTAATCTAACAACTTCAATTCTAGCTACTGAAGAAAAGTCTCCTCATAATCAATACCTTCCATCTAAGAGCACCCTTTACATACCAATCTTGCTTTGTTTCTGACCACTTCATCGGCTTCATTTGGTTTATTCCAGAACACCCATTTAGTGACAATCACATTCTTGTCTTTAGGTCTCAGAACAAGCTCCAAAGTGTTATTCTTTTTAATTTGATCTACCTCTTCTTCCATATCTTTTATCCAATTCTCATCTTTACATGCTTCTGCAACATCTTTAGGTTCAATCACGGAAATCAACATATCTCTTTAGCAACAATCCTTCTTCTAGTCATCACACCTTTAATTTTATCACCAATAATCTAATTTTGTGAATGATTCAGTCTTACATACCTCAAAGTCTTCTGATTGTTCTGATTGATAGGTTCTTGAACTTCTTTACCGACACCAGCAATATTCGGATTAACTGTCTCTACCAGAGCATTCTGCTTTAAGATCTTAGTTTGCACGAGCTTTGAAATAACATCATGATCATCAGATTCATATCTACATGCTCTAATATGCTTTACATGACATTCATCCACCTTCACATTTTCACTCTCTACTATCTTTCTCAATCTCTTGTTGTAACACCAGTAGGCCTTACTCTTAGTAGAATATCCCAAGAAAATTCCTCCATCACATCTTGTATCAAACTTCCCTATATCCTCATCTCTTTTGATATAATATTTGCTTCCAAAAAATCTGAAATATCCAGCTGTAGGAACATGACCAAACCATAGCTCATAAGGAGTCTTACCAGAATCATCTTTTATATGCACCCGATTGAATGTGTAAACAACAGTGTTAACAATTTCTCTCCAAAAGGTTTGTGCAAAATTTCCATCAATCAACATAGTCCTAGAAGCATCCAAAATAGTTATGTTCTTCCTTTCTACAACTCCATTTTGCTGAGGGCTTCTAAGAGTAGATAATTGTCTTTTAATTCCATTCCTCTCACAAAATGTGTCAAACTCTCCTGATGTAAATTCTCCTCCCCTGTCAGATCTCAGGCATTTCAGCTTCAATCCTATCTCAGTCTCTACCTTATATTTGAATATCTTGATTTTTTCCAACACTTCTAATTTTTCTCTTAGAAAGGTAACCCACATCATCCTAGAATAATCATCAATCAGCAACATGAAATATCTATCACCCTACACACTTCTCACTCTTGTAGGACCACACAAATCAGTATGCACAAGATCTAACAATCCATTAGATGAATACAACTTACTCTTGAATGTAGTTCTTGTTATCTTTCCCAACTGAAATTCCTTACATACCAGATTAAATGGCTTCACAATTTTAGGCAAATATCTAACAACTTGAGTAGAGATTATCCTTATCATGCAGTCAAAATTAACATGGCACATCCTTCTATTCCACAACCAACTTTCATCAATTTGAGCAATTGAACAACTTTTCTCACCAACATTCAAGTGAAAGATATTACCTTTAGTCTTAGTCCCTGATACAATCTCTAAAACAGATGCATTTAGGATCTTGCATTTACCATTCTTTAATTGCAAATTATATCCCTTTTCAACCATCTATCCAACACTCAAAAGATTATACTTCAAACCTTCAACATACAAGACATCATCAGTATTATGCTTACCATCAAAAGAAATTGAACCTCTACCACGAATCACACAAGCTTTATCATCTCCAAGTCTCACTATACCACCATCATACCTTTCCATATTCACAAATTTGCTTTTATCACCTGTCATATGATGTGAACAACTATTTTCAATTACCAATTCATCTTTCTCTTCAATCTTAGTAGCCAAATTTTTCTCCTCAATAATGCATCTTGTAGAATTCACCGGTACTGGATCATCTTCCTTGATAACAATAAATACAAATTCATCTTCCAAATTCTTATTCTCTGATTCTTCATCTGTCACACCTTCATCAGCAGCATAATAGCATCTCTTTTGATAGTTGTACTTCCGATTAGGATTATAGGGCTTATCATACTTATCATACTTATCATACTTCTCATATCTATCATGCTTATCGGATCTATCATGCCTTTCAAATTTATCATGCTTATCATACCTAGACATTCTTTCATGACACTTAGAAGCAAAATATCCTATTTTATTACAAGAGAAACATTTCGAAGGTAACTTTGCATCATACTTACAGTCTCCTTTAGGCAACCTTCTAGCAATAAGGGCTTCAAGATTGTCCATCTCTCTTTCTTGTTCTTCCATATCTCTCTTTTCTCTTTCATATCTGGACACCCAACATGAACTTTCTCCCGGATCATACTTCTACTTCCTGGATACAAAATCTTTGAATGAAGTCTTAGATTTTCCATGTGATTCTCCAAACTCGCTCAACTCAAAGGCAACAAACTTGCCAACTAGCATGTCCCTTGTCACAGTAGTCACACTTTTGATCTCATCAATAGAAACTACTTTAGGCTTGTAAGCAGGAGGCAAATATCTCAACACTTTAGCAATAATCTCATTTTCTTCAAGAGTTCCACCGGCACATCTGATACTTAGGACAAGTTCATTCACTTTAGCCATAAAGGTAGATATGTTCTCATCTTCTCCCATCTTCACCATCTCATACTTTCCTTTCAAACTTTGTAGCTTAACAACTAGAACATGTTTATCTGCTTCATACAAGGTCTCTAACTTCTCCCAGATCTCATGTGCAGTATGCAAACCCATCACATTAGTAATCTCTGAATCAGTAAAGGCACTCAACAATGCTTCCTTAGCTCTTATGTTATGTTCAACATCCTTGATCTCAGTAGCAGTAACTGGTCCATTCTGAGGAACATGATAGGTGTTCTTTGTAATCTTCCAATATTATTCTCCAAGATACTTCAAATTAAATTCCATCCGGTCCTTCCATACAGTGTAGTTATTTCCATCAAATCTCAGACTCTCCTTATTAAACACATAAGTTGCCATCCCAGATATCCTCAAGCGGTCAAGCTTCTTCTGGAGGATCTAGCTCTAATACCAATTGTTGGCAACAATAATGAAGGAAAACTGAGAGTGGGGGGGGGGGGGGTGGGGGAGAGGGTGAATCAATTTTCATTATATTAAATAATTTAACCACAATCTCATATTTAACCAACTGCAACAATAATAAAGATGAACATAATAATGACAACACACATAACACCAAGATTTTTGATGTGGAAAACCTGGTTAAGGGAAAAACCATGGTGGGAACCTACCCACAATAAGATGATACTCTGCATTAGTATGTGTAAATATTACAATGGAGAATGCACATGCATTTAGGCACATTGCCTAGAGCTCACTGCTCAAAATATGATGACCTAGAAGGCTCCAATCCTCAAGGAAGGTTCACTACCTTATAATATTGTAGACACCTAAAATTGTCATGTCTAATTAAATAAATATTTTTATTTATTTAATTATTTTAAGCCTAATTCTTCTATTAATTGAATAAATCTTTATTTATTTAATTAATTCATTTATCCTCTTCTAGCCTCATTTCTCATTTAAATAAATACTTTTATTTATTTAAATTATCCTTCCCCTAAATTAAATAAATACTTTTATTTATTTAATTGATCCCACTTCTTCTATTAATTAAATAAATCTTTATTTATTTAATTAATTCATTAGCCTTTTCTACCTATGACATATGTCATTCATCTCTTAATTCTTACACTACCTACCCTTTAATCTTAGTCGACCTCTTTATCTTTTACACCTCTCAATCTTATCCCTCCATTTCTTATAGTGTCTTCTATATAAGGAGACACTTCCTTCATTATCAACCCTAATTAGCTAATCATTCTATTCAACTAATCGATCTTTGAAGCCTTCTAGCATTCAAACTTTCATATGTGATCAAACCTACTTGCAACCATATTTCCGTTCTTTGTTGAGCTCTTGTGCACACATAAAATCCGAGAGCAAATATATATCAAGCAAGATCAATGGAGATAGGAAGAATGGAGATTCAAACCCTATTTAACATGTGATGGTATAATCTTTGTGATTTCATTTGATTTGCATTGTCTTAGGTAATCTTCATATGTTATGGTGGATCTTTGTTGTTGTTAGGCTAGGGTTTTGTGGTTGAATTCATTTAGTCTTTCAATATTGTTTTCCACTTTCACCATAAACATTTTGGCACGCCTCGTGGGACATGGATTTTTGTTAGATCTGTGTTTTTTGCAGGTTTTTCTAACCCTATATTGCTATTTTGTAAAATAATTTGGAGAATAACCTTGTGCAGCTAGGGTTTTGGACACAAAATCAAGATCTTGGAAGAGATTTGATCCGATCTCACAAATGGCTTGGAAATTTTGCACCAAATTGTTTTGGCAGGTTGAAGACAGTATCAACAGCTCTTAAACCAAAATTCAGATCTATTGGAGAATATGTTAATTTTCTATGAATTTTCATAAAAAAATAATTTTGAGAGCAAATGAACAAGTTTTTTGGATTTTCTTATATTTTTGGAAATCTCTTTGATTTATACACATGATTTTTTCTTTGTGATTTTAATTTTGATGCAAAATATTTCCTTAAAAATCAGATCTTTAAAAAGTAGGGTTTTTTTATTATTTTGATCAGATCTCACAAATTGCTTTGAATTTTGGCATAAAATTTGTTTTGTGGGTCAAAAACATTAGCAGGGGTTCTCAGTAAAAAATTCATATTTTTTCGAGCATATTTGAATTTTCTATGAATTTTTTATGTATTTTCATAAAAAATTAATTTTGAGAGCAAATTAACGGATTTTTAGGATTTTCTTACATTTTTGGAAATCTCTCATAATTATACACAAGATCTGTTCTTTGTGATTTTAAATTTGATGCAAAATCATTCCTAAAAAATTGGATCTTTGAAAATGAGGGTTTTGCATTATTTTGCTCATATCTCACAAACTGCTTGGATTTTTTGCATTATTTTTTTATGCATGTTTGGAAGACCATTAGGAGTGTCTAGTAAAAATTGCAGATTTTTTGGATCAATTTTTCATAAAAAATTAATTTTTGGAGCAAATTAGCAATTTTTTTGGATTTTCTTACATTTCTGGAAATTTCTTGAAATTTTACAGGTGGTATTTTTTTATGATGAATCAGATCTTTGAATTGGTAAAAAAAAAATGCATTGTTGAAGGCCCCTATTTCACAGTCTTTTGGATCTAAAATCTACCTAACTTGTGTGCTTGCAGGAGGGGTATTATTGCAAAACTAGTAACAAATCTGTGTTGCAGAATTTTGGCAAGGGTTTTTGATCTTCACTGTGTGCCTTGTTTTCATAGATTATCAAACACTTCAATTAGTGCACTAAAATTGAACTAGTGTCTTTTGTGTCTTGGGCAATAGACTCTTTTTGTTTAATCTCTAGAGGGCTTGTCTCCCTGTGCGGTCATTAGGACTACTAATGAGGAAAGAAAGACCCAAGTGGTAGCGAGGAAAATCCATCCTCTTTCGAACCACTATAAACAACTGTATCCATGGTGAAAGCCATGGGTAACGTGTGCTGATTAGTTCATACCGACACTATGTCTCCCCATAAACCCGTTTGATCAAATTTATTTGATCAGTTGTAGGGCGTAACTTGTTAGGGTTTCAAGCAGATCTGAAGCAAATATGAACTAACAATTATATGTAGATTTAAATACAAAAGATAAAAGAATAAAACATGACACAGATAACACAGAGATTTAACGTGGTTCACCCAGAATGGGTTACGTCCACCATACACAGCCGTCCAATCTTTCTTATTATCCAACAAAAATAGTACATCAACCTTACAATGCCTTAAGCATCCCAGCCACTTATAACATGCGTTTTTAGGGCAACAATCAAAGTCGGCCTTTTTAGGGTTTTATTATAATGTCGATTTTCATCAACAAAAAATACCCCCCAAAATTTTTTTCTTAGGGGCTCTCGCCTCCGAACCCCCGCTTTTCTCGGGGGCTGCCGCCCCTGAACCCCCGCCCAGGGCCCGGCCCGGCCCTGGACCCTGGCGAGGATACATGTTGAGTGTACAGTACTTTTCTGATCAGTCGCCACATTTCAACAATCTCCCACTTGGAGACTGATCAGGCTCCACATCGAACAATCTCCCACTTGGAGACTGAAACTACACGACACCACTGTACATGCAACATCTGCTAGATAAAACACTAGGACTCGACTGGTATAAATGCCACAATTATCAATCAAGAAGACCAACAAAAATTGATGAAGAAATCAGCTTCTCCTGTGGAACTGCCTTCGTGAACATATCAGCAGGATTCTCACTTGTGTGAATCTTCTCAAGCCGTAACTGACCCTCCTCCAAAACAGTTCGGATGAGGTGGTACCCGAGCTGAATGTGCTTTGTCCTTGAATGAAAAGAAGAGTTCTTCGCAAGATGAATGGCACTCTGGCTATCAGTATACAATGGGCAATCCTCCTGTGTCTGACCCAATTCCTCCAGAAAACATTGTAACCAAATCATCTCCTTGCTGGCTTCTGTAGTAGCAACATACTCAGCTTCAGTGGTTGAAAGTGCAACAACCTTTTGCAGCCTAGAAACCCAACCGACTGCAGTTCCCCCTATAGTAAAAACATACCATGTAGTACTCCTCCGTGAATCAATATCACCCGCCAGATTAGAGTCAACAAATCCACTCAGAGCAGCATTGGATCCTTTGAAACATAATGCCTTCGTAGTAGTTCCTTTCAAATACCGAAGAATCCATTTCACAGCATTCCAATGTTCCATACCCGGATTACTCATAAACCTGCTCACAACTCCCACTGCATGTGCAATAGCTGGCCTTGTGCATACCATTGCATACATCAGACTACCAACAACTGATGAATACGGGATGTTAGACATTTTATTAACCTCTTCCTGTGCCTTTGGGCACATCTCCTTAGTCAATTTGAAATGACTAGCCAAAGGTGTACTAACTGCTTTTGCATCTTGCATGTTAAATCTTTTCAACACCTTCTTTATATATTCACTTTGGGACAAATTCAAGGTTCTATTTTTCCTGTCCCGTGTAATCCTCATATCGAGAATTTGCTTAGCTGCACCCAAATCCTTCATAGAAAATGACCTAGCTAATTTTTGTTTAAGATCATTTATGTGTTCCATGTTAGAACCAGCAACAAGCATGTCATCAACATAAAGCAACAGGATAATATAACTGCCATTATCCAATCTCTTAAAATATACACAATGATCATAATGACATCTATGGTAGCCATGTTCAATCATGAAACTATCAAATTTTAAATACCATTGTCGGGGTGCTTGCTTTAGGCCATACAAACTTTTCTTCAACCTGCACACCAAGTTCTCCTTTCCTTTGACCTCATATCCTTGTGGTTGCAACATGTAAATTTCCTCCTCCAAATCTCCATGGAGAAAAGCTGTTTTGACATCTAATTGTTCAAGATGTAAATCATTTGCAACCACAAGACTAAGTACAGTTCTAATTGAAGTCATTTTTACATCTGGAGAAAATATTGCATCATAATCTATACCCTTTTTCTGTGCAAAACCTTTTACCACAAGTCTGGCCTTATATCTTTTCTGACCTCCTTCCTCCTCCTTCAGCCGATGAACCCATTTGTTAGGTAAGGCTCTTTTTTTTGCAGGTAAAAGGACTAAGTCCCAAGTCTTATTTTTCATCAAGGAGTCCATCTCCTCTTTCATGCCTAGCTCCCATTGTTGTTTGGCATCCACTTGCATTGCTTCTTCATATTCTTCTGGTTCACCAGAATCTGTTAATAAAATAGAATACAAAGAAGAAGAAAATCTTTCAGGGGGTCTAGTTGTCCTCGTAGAACGTCTAACACTTGTAGGAGTTTGTGGGACAATCTATTGTTGTTGAGCATCAGGTACTTGTGGCATTTCATTTTCAGGAATTTCATCCAACACCACATATTCTTGTTTGTCCTGTTCATGCTTCTTTTCCTTCATCTGTTCTTTATACATAACCTTCTCATTGAATATAACATCTCTACTTTTAGTTATTTTCTTATTTTCAAAATCCCATAACTGATAGCCATATTCATCTATCCCATATCCAATGAAGGTACATTTCTAAGATTTAGCATCAAGCTTGGTTCTGTTTTCTTTATCAACATGGACAAAAGCTTCGCAACCAAAAGTTTTTAGAAAAGAATAATTTAACTTTTTACAAGTCCATGCCTCCTCCGGAATACCACCATCCAAAGGGGTTGAAGGTCCTCTATTTATCAAATAGACAGCAGTATGTACAACATCTGCCCAAAAATGTAAGGGCAATTCAACATGCAATCTCATGCTCCTCGTGCGTTCCATGATAGTCCTATTCATTCTCTCTGACATACCATTTTCCTGTGGAGTTCCTGGAACTGTCTTCTGCTTTCTAATCCCATTCAAGGAGCAGTAATCCTCAAATGCTTTGCTGCAATACTCACCTCCATTATCCAATCTGAGACACTTCAACTTTTTTCCTGTCTCATTTTCAACCAAAGCTTTCCATTTCTTAAAAGTTTCAAAAACATCTGATTTTTGTTTTAGGAAATATACCCATGTTTTTCTGGTTGAGTCATCAATAAAAATAACATAATAACAAGAGCCAACAAGAGATGATACCTGAGCCGGTCCCCATACATCTGAATGTACAAGCTATAACTTTTCACTCTTCTTCTCTTTCCCAACCTTGAGAAATCTGACTCTTTTCTGTATACCATAAACATAGTTTTCACAGAACTCTAAATCAATCTTCTTTAGTCCTGGCAATAGATTTTTGGAGTGAAGGGTTTTCATCCCTTTCTCACTCATGTGCCCAAGCCTATGGTGCCACATTATCGAATCTGTTCTTGCAACATTTATTGTTGCTGTCCCTGCAATAACTTTATCTGTAGCAGCTAGGGTAGAGTAAGTGTTACCTATACATAGATATAATGTGCCTACCTTCTCACCTTTAGCTATTACTAATGATCCTTTAGCGACCTTCCAAATACTGTCTGAGAGGGTAACTATGCAACCTTCACTATCTAGTTGCCCTGCAGAAATTAAATTTCTTCTTAAATTAGAGCATGTCTTACCTCCTGCAGAAACTAGTCATTTCCATTCTGCAACTTGATCTTTATCTTTCCTTTTCTTACAATTTGACAGGGCTCATCATCACCCAAATATACTTGTCCAAAATCACCTTGAACATAATCTAGAAAATATTTTCTATGGGGTGTAGCATGAAATGAAGCCCCAGAATCTATTACCCAGGAATCATTAACATTATCCAAACATAAGATTAAAGCATCTTGTAAAGTATTACTTTCAATATTAGCTTCCTTACTGTCATTTTCATTTTTGTCTTCTTCTTTGTTTTTCCGAGACCAATAGTCTTTCTTTAGATGACCAGGCTTTCCGTAGTACCAGCAATCTTTCTTTCCTCTAGATTGAGAGCGTCCTTTCTTTGACTTCCCTCGTGACTTCTCATTCCAAGGGCCTTTTCCTCTTTCCTTTTATCTTCCTCTATTCTCCACATTCAAAACACTACCCGATGATGTTGGAGTCTCACCTGTGCTTTTCCTTCGCATTTCCTCGCTTAGGATAACAACAACAATATCATCAAATACCAAAGTATTTTTACCAGAGACAGAGTTACTTACAGCCATAACCAAGCTATTCCAGCTTTCTGGCAAAGAACATAAAATCAAGAGAGCCCTAACCTTTTTTGCAAAGGTAATTTTTACCGAAGAAAATTGACTGGTAATTGTATTAAATTCATTTAAGTGCTCCACTACAGATCCTCCCTCACCCATTTTCAAATTAAACAAACGCTTCATAAGAAATACCTTATTCGAAACCGAGGGTTTCTCATACAACTTAGCCAATGTTGCCATCAAATCTACAACCGTTTTTGCTTCTGTTATATTGAATGCTACAAATGGCGCAAGGCACAATCAAATGGATCCCAGTGCCTTTCTATCTAAAATGTCCCACTCTTCATCTGACATTGTGGTCAGTTTCTTTGCCTTTCCTTACAATGGCCGCCACAAATCCTTTTGATACAAGTAATCCTCCATCTGCATTTTCCATAACTGATAATTCTGGCCGTTAAAATTTTTGACCTTGAATTTGGAATCCTCCATTGCTCCCACTCAAATCTGAGAGTCCTGCCAGTTTACAGAATACCTCACTTTGATACCAATTGTTAGGGTTTCAAGCAGATCCGAAGCAAATATGAACTAACAATTATATGCAGATTTAAATAGAAAAGATAAAGGAATAAAACAGGACACAGATAACACAGAGATTTAACGTGGTTCACCCAGAATGGGTTACGTCCACCATACATAGCCATCCAATTTTTCTTATTATCCAACAAAAATAGTACATCAACCTTACAATGCCTTAAGCATCCCAACCACTTATAACATGCGTTTTTAGGGCAACAATCAAAGTCGACCTTTTTAGGGTTTTATTACAATGTCGGTTTTCATCAACAAAAAATACCCCCAAATTTTTTTTTCTCGGGGGCTCCTGCCCTCGAACCCCCGCTTTTCTCAAGGGCTACCACCCCCAAACCCTTGCCTGGCCCCAGACCCTGGCGAGGATATGTGTTGAGTGTACAATACTTTTCTGATCAGTCGCCACATTTCAATATAACCCCTACCGCTTGGGAGCCTTATGTATTTACAGAGCTGAAAGTGCCACATGTATGGCCACACGAGCGGATGCCCTTACTAGTGCCTTTTTGTTTTAGAAATCTAAAATCCTTCTAGTTGTTGGGTGAGGAGGTCAAACCTCTGGAGCGACCCACACACATACGGTTCTTAGTAGAGATACAAATTTTGCCACGAGGAGTTTTCGTGGGGACTGATGCTTGGCTGCCCCAGAGAAGTGAGTGCCAATGGTGGAGCCAGTGGGGTCAAGCATCTAAGTATTCGCTCTGAATAGCGTAGCCTCGAGGGAAACCCCATGTGGGATCAACAACTATTGTCCTGGCCAGCCATAGGAATTGTGCTTGTCTTCTTTTGAACATTCAAACATTCAAGACCAAACATCATAACATTGTGTCTTTTGTGTCTTCAAGTGTATGCGAATTTTTTTTACATCAAACAACACACTTGCAAACATTGAGTCCTCATCAACATTGTGTCTTGTCACGAAAAATAGTCAAAAATTCAGATTTGGTCACAACAAACAACTTCACAAATTGTAAAAATTTACAGTCAAACAAACAAGAGCAATCGGTTTCAGAATTCTTGAGCTTCCTAGGTTATTTCTCTAGGTTTTCATTTAGCATTCAGCCTATTTCTAGGTCTCACAAAGTCCATCATTGCTTTACACCTTGCATTACATTCACATTTGTCTAAACTTGAGTCAAAAGGTCACTTGCTTGTTCTCATCTTGCTTTGTCAACACACTACATACAACAACATTTTGCTAAGTGGTCCCTCATCAAGGTCTATCACCTTTGGGTCTCATTTGGTCTTACTTAGAGTCAAGGTCAACTTACCTCATCAAGAGAAACTATCATCCCTTTCGAAGTCACGCCTACTCTACTACATACATACTTGGTCTTACACTTTGGACATTGCAAGTACACTTCAGATTCATTTACATTCCATCCAACTCTTGGTCTTCCACAATCTTTCCATTTTCATCTAGTCTCACACATCTTGGTCAATACCTAGTTCATGGTTGAAACTCATTCCCAAAAATCTAGGAGAGAAGCTAGAGAGGCTCAAGAGTCCGCAAACATGAGTTCCTATGAGTATGACAATGATGTCTTTTTCAGTTCTGATCATACCACATTACCTGACATGGATGCCTATAGAAACATTCCAAATGTTGAGAACATGGATAACACAAACAACAATGATACACACAATGACAATATGGACAACATTTTAGTACATTCAGCAGAAGTGGAAGAATCCATTATGAATCCCCGTTTCAATCGATTGGTTGAGGAAATAATGAGGAGAGATAGACAATACTTCTTACAAGTGATGGTACAAAGTGGAGCCAAGATCCCTCATGATTTTGACATGTCTCAAATAATGGAAAATCGACCTTTGCAACAACCTCACCTCAGCATGGATCAAAGGAGGCCTAATAGTGGACGCAATAGAGGACCACATTTTGTGCCTAAATCACCATCATCTTTGTTTCAAAAACCTGAGGTCCTACATAAACATGGTCAAGCATATAATACTCACCTTTGCAGACCATTATGGAAGTCTTATGCAAAAAAATATACTCAATCACATGCCAATGCTAAGGACCAACCACCAAAGCAATTGGATATCCAAAGGTATATTCATAATTTGGACACAAGGAAACCCCGCATCAAATTTGGGTGCAACATATGGGTATGTGCACCAAGTTGTGGTACCAAAAGGGGGTCTTAAGATGCCACTTTTTTTCTGAAATCAACAAAGTCTGAACTTCAACGACAAATTGAAGATAGTTACACTCCAAATTTGAAGATGCAACAAGAACAAGAGTCAGAGTGCTTCGAGTCTACTTTCTAAACTACTAATTTTTTTTGAAAATGGTGGAGATTAAGGGCTTCAAAAAGGGGGGCCACAAAAAGTGGTCTTGTTTTTATGCAAAAAACATAACATAGCGTCTGTTGTGACCCCCCTAAAATGTTAACTTTTTTTTGAATTTTTAAAATCGTTTCAGTGAGAAATTAGCTAACACCTTATAGTTTATGCCAGAATTTTCAGCTAATTTTTTAATGAGTATATGATTTTTTACTAATTTTTGAAGTGGACACATCCCGAAAAACATAAATTTGAGCGTGCTCCCCCCTAAAATCATTAAAAACAAATCAAAAATCAATTTTTTTAAAAAAATTGTGTAGAATGGAGTCTAGTTTCTAAAAATGTAATTTTTTTCAAAATCTGATGAACGTGTAAAAATCTAGACCCAAAATAGTGCATGTTGGTTTTTGACAAAAAACGGACACACTAACAAAAGAAATTATAGATGAAAGACTTAATGAAATCAAAATTTGAAATAAATTACATTTTTGGATAGCTAAGAGGGAGCTCAAGTTTACCACGGTTATTTTTTTTAACTTCATTGAAACACGTGCAAACCTGACGGAGAGCACGACAAAAAATATGTCAAAATTTTCAATGTTCTGACAAAAACACATCTCTAGCCTAAAATGGTCGTCCAAACCTTTGGGTTGGATGCCCAAGGCAAATCCAAACCATAGGTTTGGTGTTTCCCAAAGTGGGCCATTTGGCACTCGCCAAATATGGCGAGTGCCCTATTTGGCATGCGCCAAATGTGATGAATGGATATTCCATTTGGCACGTGCCAAATGTGGTCCATACTCCACATTTGGCACACACCAAATGTGATGACCCCTTAGGACACCATACGACCCATAACGACACCTAAGGGGTCATATGGTGTCCTATGGCCCCATAGGACACCATATGACCCCTTAGGTGTCCATACGACCCCTTAGGACACAAGTGTCCATACGACCCATAACGACACCATATTGTGTCCTAAGGGGTCATATGGTGTCCTAAGGGGTCATAAGACACCATATGACCCCTTAGGACACCATACGACCCATAACAACACCCTATTGTGTCCTAGGGGGTCTTATGGTGTCCTAAGGGGTCATAGGACACCATATGACCCCTTACGACACCATACGACCCATAACAACACCTAAGGGGTCATATGGTGTCCTATGGCTCCATAGGACATCATATGACCCCTTAGGTGTCCATACGACCCATACCGACACCATATTATGTCCTAAGGGGTCATATGGTTCCCTAAGGAGTCATAAGACACCATATGACCCATAACAACACCCTATTGTGTCCTAGGGGGTCATATGGTGTCCTAAAGGGTCATAGGACACCATATGACCCCTTATGACACCATACGACCCATAACAACACCTAAGGGGTCATATGGTGTCCTATGGCCCCATAGGACACCATTTAAACCCTTAGGTGTCCATACGACCCATAACAACACCATATTATGTCCTAAGGGGTCATAGGACACCATACGACCCATAACAACACCATATTGTGTCCTAAGGGGTCATATGGTGTCCTAAGGGTCATAAGACACCATATGAACCCCTTAGGACACCTTACGACCCATAACGACACCCTATTGTGTCCTAGGGGGTCATTGTAAGGAAGTTAAGTAGCGGAAACAACTTCCTACGCTAACCTTGAGAGGAGGGTAATGCAAAACTTTTTCAGATTGTTACAACAGTTACAGAAAATAGAAATAGATATAATAACATTCATACCACAACACAATGATTTACGTGGGGAAAACCCTTTCGGGAGAAAAACCCCACCCTCCAAAAGCAGCTCAATATTTTATTCAGCAATCAAAAACAGATTACAAAATACTTGCAGAGAAAGCTCTTCACAGGAGTACCACTAATCAGAGATTCAGAGGCAACTCAATAGCCATAGGACTCTTACACACAACCTCTATCTCACACACCTCATAAATAGGAGATACAATACAAGAAACCGTCAAACGGTATTACAAAACCATGGGCTAAAACCACCCAATAAGGTGTAGCCGACCTTATCTCCCTTCTATGACATGTTAAAGCACACATCAACACATGTCGCTCCCTTTTACAGCTCATTTATGTATCCGATACAAATTATTTTTCCTATTTCAGGAGTACAAACTTCTGGAGGCCATAACTTGAGAACCGGGTGTTCGATTGACGAACCGTTTGAAGCGCCGGAAAGCTCGCGAAGTGCTCTATCACCTCGTAACCCGCTTCGCCGGTTACGGCCACTTTTCGGGGTGTTTCAGAGCCTCTAAAGTCCCCAAAATTAAGTTTAAACATTTTATTGCACCCCTCCAAGATGAAAACTTTAATATCTTCAAAACTAGCTGTGACCTTGCGACGAAACTTTACCGGAATGCTTATCTAGCCAACCAGAAGCTTCAGGGAGAGTTTCGCATCATTTCGTGCTCAAATGAAAACTTACTATAAATAGTAACCTCACCTAAATGCAAGGTTGAGACACCATTTTTCCCAACAAATCTCCCACTTGTCGAACACCTTGCATGAGCGGAAGGGAATGTCAACTCAATGAATCAATTGCTAGGGGCCATAAGGCCCATAGACTCTGAACACCATCTGAACTTCTCTGTACTCATAGCCTTAGTTAAAGCATCTGCAACATTCATCAAAGTTTCCACCTTAACCAGCTTCACCCTACCATCTTCGACCATATCTCTAACAAAATGATATTGAATATCAATATGTTTGGTCCGGGCATGAAATGTCGGGTTCTTAGCTAGGCTAATTGCACTCTGACTGTCACAGTAAACTGTCACTGAACCTTGTTTTATTCCAATATCCGAACACAGTCTCTTAAGCCAAATGGCCTCTTTACAAGCATGAGTAGCTGCCATATACTCTGCTTCAGTAGTGGATAAAGCAACCACAGCCTGTCGCTTACTCATCCAACTAATTGCACCACCAAACAAAGTAAACACATAAGCACTGGTGGATCTTCTGCTATCAATATCACCTGCCCAATCTGAATCCACATAACCATGGATATCAAGGGAAGTCATGTCTCCAACTGAATTACCATGATAACACAAAGAATACTCTGAAGTACCCTTCAAATATCTGAAGACTCTTTTGACTGCATCCCAATGAACTCTACCAGGATTAGACATATATCTAGAAAGTACTCCCACTGCTTGGGCAATGTCTGGTCTAGTACAGACCATAGCATACATCAAGCTTCCAACCGCACTCTGGTAAGGCACTCTGCTCATGTCTTCCATCTCCAATGGGGATGAAGGACAATCTGAAACAGATAGTTTCATTCCAACTGTAAAAGGAACACTCAATGGTCTACAATTCTGCATGTTGAACCTCTGTAACACTGAATTCACATACTTACTCTGGCCTAGCCATAGCTTTTTGTTCGCCCTATCTCTTCTAATTTCCATCCCAAGAATGTGCTTTGCTGCACCAAGATCTTTCATTTCAAATTTAGCAGCGAGCTGAGACTTCAGTTCTGAAATCATACCTTTCCCTTTACCAATGAATAACATATCATCAACATACAATGCAATGAATAAGAAATGATCACCATCAGATTTATAATAAACACAGTGATCTAATTTAGAACGTTCAAATCCCAAACTCAACACATATGTATCAAATTTCTGGTACCACATCCTAGGACTTTGTTTGAGGCCATACAAAGATTTCTTCAATTTACAGACCAAATTACTTTTGCCTTTCACCACATAGTGCTCCGGTTGTTTCATATAAATATCTTCCTCCAAATCACCATGAAGGAAAGCAGTTTTCACATCCATTTGCTCAACCTCTAAATCATAAGCAGTAGCAATAGAAAGCAAAAATCTAATGGACGTCATTTTTGCAACAGGAGAAAATATCTCACCGTAATCAACACCCTCAACCTGAGAGTAGCCTTTTGCAACCAACCTTGCTTTATACTTCTCAATGCTTCCATCTGAACCAATCTTTTTCTTGAACACCCATTTACAACCAACAGGTTTTCGTCCTTCAGGCAATGGTACAAGATCCCATGTATCATTCTTTTTCAAAGCTGCCATTTCTTCCTCCATAGCAATCTTCCAGGATTCTGCATCATTCATACCTAATGCCTCTTCTACAGATTTTGGTTCATCCACACTAGTATTCAGAGCAAAAATACATCTCCAATCATCAGGTGAATACCTTTCAGGTGGTTGTCTATGTCTTGTAGACCTTCAAACAAGCTGAGTTGGAGGTTCTTCCTCCTCTTCTGAAGATTCAGAGCTAGACGAGCTCTCCTCAAATTCTTGCCTATCTAGGGGTCTCGATTCAACTCTTTCAGGTGTAGAAGGAAGTTGAATCACATCTTCTTTTTTAGTCTGTTCTGGCTGCAATGTAACAGAAGGAGACTTAATTTCTCTAAAAATAACACTTCTACTGTGAATTACCTTTTGTGCAACAGGGTCCCAAAGCTTGTATCCTTTCACACCATAACTATACCCGATGAAGATACATTTCACAGCCTTGTTCTCCAACTTTGTTTGCTTCTCCTTTGGCACATGTGCATATGCCTCGCAACCAAAAACTCTAAGATGTCTCAATGAAGGCTTGTGACCTGACCATGCTTCCATAGGCGTTTTATCAACAAGAGCTAATGTAGGAGACCTGTTAATCAGGTAGCAAGCAGTGGCAATAGCTTCAGCCCAAAACTTTTGTTCGAGACCAGCACCACTCAACATACTCCTAGCCTTCTCCATCAGTGTTCTGTTCATTCTTTCTGCAACTCCATTCTGCTGTGGAGAATACGGAGTTGTCTTCTGCCTGTTAATTCCACAGTCTTTACAGAATCTATCAAAATCATTAGAGCAAAACTCACCGCCATTATCAGTTCTCAAACATTTTATTTTCTTTCCAGTCTGCAACTCAACCATTGCTTTAAATTCTTTAAAACGACTAAAAACTTCAGATTTACTCTTTAGAAAATATACCCATGTCCTTCTACTAAAATCATCAATAAATGAAACATAATATGTGGATTTTCCAATCGAAGAGACATCTACTGGACCAAACACATCAGAATGGATAAGGTCCAAAACACCACAAGCTTTATGAGAACTCGAGTAAAACTGAACGCGGTTTTGTTTTCCATAAATGCAATGCTCACAGAAATCAAAGTCAAGATTACAATCATTCAAACCTTCAACAAGGTTTTTATTTTTCAAGGTCCTTAGACCCTTTTCTCCAATGTGGCCAAGTCTCTGGTGCCATAACATAGTCTTCTCAACAGGTAACTTTGCTTCAGACGAAAGAGCACCCTTAGGTACCCAAAAACCATTTCCATCTGCTGAAGGTGAAACCTTCAAATCTTCCAATGAAGTATCCACAGATTTACTTTTTACAGAAGTGCTATTACACTCAACAGTGTATGCTTCAAGCTTATACAAAGTGCCAAACCTGACACCTCTAGCAACTACCATAGCACCCTTAATCATCTTACATCCTATTTCAGAAAAGACTACCTGCACACTTGCATCTATTAGTTTGCTCACAGATAACAGGTTTCATTTTAATCCAGGGATATGCAGCACACCATTAATCCTTTTTATTCTACCATCAGAAAACCTGATTCTAACTTTACCTCGACCAACAATGTCTAGAGGTGAATCATCACCCAAGTACACCTTACCTCCATTAAATCCTTCATATTCAGAAAACCAATCTCTATTGGAAGTCATATGAAAAGATGCACCTGAGTCAATTAGCCAGGCATCGTTACCTGCATGAGTCGCCAAAGCCGCAATAAATGCATCGCCATCTTCCTTGTCGGACTCAGAATCAGAATCGAACTTTTTCTTTTTCTTCTTCTTTTCTTCTTTGCAGTCCTTACGGATGTGACCCAGTTTACCGCAATTCCAGCAAATGACTTTGGACTTTCCAGGAGATTTCGATCTCCCTTTGGATTTGGACTTGCCGCGCTTCTCATTCTTCTTGCCTTTCTCCTTAGATCTTCCACGAATGGTTAGGGCTTCCTTTGAACTGATGGATACCTTCCTTCGCATCTCTTCACCGAGTAGGGCACCCACCACGTCTTCAGATTTCAAAACAACAGAAGTACTACCGATAGCCATAACAAGAGAATCCCACGAATCAGGCAAAGAACAAAGCAAGATCTGACATTTCTCCTCCTCGTCCATCTTAACACCGACGGATACTAATTGAGCCACAATCATATTGAATGCTTCTAGGTGGTCTGCAATTCGTCCACCCTCTTCCATCTTCAAGGAATACAATTTCTTTCTTAAGAAAATTTGATTTAATAAAGATTTCACTTGATACATCTCACCAAGCTTAGTCCATAGCTTCTTTGCAGAGTTCTCTTCATGGACATTGATTAGAACAGAGTCTGCCAGGCACAGTCTGATTAGACCCTTGGCTTTTCGGTCCATAACATCATACTGAGCTGCTGCAGTAGGATCTGAGGGTCTTTGGACATTCGCATCAATAGCATCCCAAAGATCTCGATCTATTAGCAGATCTTCCATCTTCAGCTTCCACATCTCAAAATTACTTCCATTAAATTTCTCCACCTCTATTCTCCCTGATGAACTCGCCATCTGAATATTCCTGCAACAAGATCAAAAAATGTCTTCTTCACAAGCTCCCACTCAAATCTGGATTAGTTCAAAAAACCCAACTGCCCACAATTGAAACCAAAGGTGATCAGGCTCTGATACCACTTGTAAGGAAGTTAAGTAGCGGAAACAACTTCCTACGCTAACCTTGAGAGGAGGGTAATGCAAAACTTTTTCAGATTGTTACAACAGTTACAGAAAATAGAAATAGATATAATAACATTCATACCACAACACAATGATTTACGTGGGGAAAACCCTTTCGGGAGAAAAACCCCACCCTCCAAAAGCAGCTCAATATTTTATTCAGCAATCAAAAACAGATTACAAAATACTTGCAGAGCAAGCTCTTCGCAGGAGTACCACTAATCAGAGATTCAGAGGCAACTCAATAGCCATAGGACTCTTACACACAACCTCTATCTCACACACCTCATAAATAGGAGATACAATACAAGAAACCGTCAAACGGTATTACAAAACCATGAGCTAAAACCACCCAATAAGGTGTAGCCGACCTTATCTCCCTTCTATGACATGTTAAAGCACACATCAACACGTGTCGCTCCCTTTTACAACTCATTTATGTATCCGATACAAATTATTTTTCCTATTTCAGGAGTACAAACTTCTGGAGGCCATAACTTGAGAACCGAGTGTCCGATTGACGAACCGTTTGAAGCGCCGGAAAGCTCGTGAAGTGCTCTATCACCTCGTAACCCGCTTCGCCGGTTACGGCCACTTTTAGGGGCATTTTGGAGCCTCTAAAGTCCCCAAAATTAAGTTTAAACATTTTATTGCACCCCTCCAAGATGAAAACTTTAATATCTTCAAAACTAGCTGTGACCTCGCGACGAAACTTTACCGGAATGCTTATCTAGCCAACCAGAAGCTTCAGGGAGAGTTTCGCATCATTTCGTGCTCAAATGAAAACTTACTATAAATAGTAACCTCACCTAAATGCAAGGTTGAGACACCATTTTTTCCAACAGTCATATGGTGTCCTAAGGGGTCATAGGACATCATATGATCCCTTACGACACCATACGATCCATAATGACACGTAAGGGGTCATATGGTGTCCTATGGCCCCATAGGACACCATATGACCCCTTAGGTGTCCATACGACCCATAACGACACCATATTATGTCCTAAGGGGTCATATGGTGTCCTAAGGGGTCATAAGACACCATATGACCACTTAGGACACCATACGACCCATAACAACACCCTATTGTGTCCTAGGGGGTCGTATGGTGTCCTAAGGGGTCATATGACACCATATGACCCCGTACGACACCATACGACCCATAACGACACCTAAAGGGTCATATGGTGTCCTATGGCCCCATAGGACACCATATGACCCCTTAGGTGTCCATACGACCCATAACAACACCATATTATGTCTTAAGGGGTCATATGGTGTCCTAAGGGGTCATAGGATACCATATGACCCCTTAGGACACCATACGACCCATAATGACCCCCATAGGACACCATATGACCCCTTAGGTGTCCATACGACCCATAACAACACCATATTATGTCCTAAGGGGTCATATGGTGTCCTAAGGGGTCATAGGATACCATATGACCCCTTAGGACACCATACGACCCATAATGACCCCCATAGGACACCATATGACCCCTTAGGTGTCCATACGACCCATAACAACACCATATTATGTCCTAAGGGGTCATATGGTGTCCTAAGGGGTCATAGGATACCATATGACCCCTTAGGACACCATACGACCCATAATGACACCATATTGTGTCCTAAGGGGTCATATGGTGTCCTAAGGGGTCATAAGACACCATATGACCCCTTAGGACACCATATGACCCATAACAACACCCTATTGTGTCCTACGGGGTCATATGGTGTCCTAAGGGGTCATAGGACACCATATGACCACTTACGACACCATACGACCCATAACGACACCTAAGGGGTCATATGGTGTCCTATGGCCCCATAGGACACCATATGACCCCTTAGGTGTCCATACAACCCATAAGGGGTCATAGGACACCATATGACCCCTTAGGTGTCCATACGACCCATATGGGGTGGTAAGTGGTCATATGGTGTCCTAAGGGGTCATATGGTGTCATAAGGGGTCATAGGACACCATATGACCCCTTACGACCCATAATGACACCATATTGTGTCCTAAGGGGTCATAAGACACCATATGACCCCTTAGGACACTATACGACCCATAACGACACCTAAGGGGTCATATGGTGTCCTAAGACACCATATTATGTCCTAAAGAGTCATATGGTTTAATTTTTATGGTTGTGGCTATCAAACTATAGGGTATAGAGTAGAAATTTATCAAAGGTTAAAAAATTTCAATGGAAGTCATTTGGCTAGCGCCATATTTGGCGCTAGCCAAGTGAGCTGCACAAAAAAAAGGTTATAGGGTATAGAGTAGAAATTTATCAAAGGTAAAAAATTTCAATGGAAGTCATTTGGCGCTAGCCAAATGAGCTGCACAAAAAAAAGGTTATAGGGCATAGAGTTAGTGTTTAGTTTAAGGTAAAAAATTTCAATGGAAGTCATTTGGCTAGTGCCATATTTGGCACTAGCCAAATGAGCTGCACTAAAAAATGGTTATATGGGAACCTTGACCCGTGATCTAAGCCCACATTCTCTCATTTTGTCTTCTTTTTGCGCATGATCAAACAAAAAAATACTTTTTGCATGGTGTTGACATTTTATGCAAGATTATTTTATACATTCCATTAGCTTTCGACCACCTTTTTTTTCACTTGGCAATGTCAAAGAGGAAGAACATAGTTTTTTTTATCAAATTTGAATAATTGAGGTAATATTTTCTTGTTTTTAGAATTCAAATACTTATTAAGTGTTATTTTGTTTAAATGTTAGAATAAAAGTGTGAGTCAAAATTGATTATAATCCTATTAGATTTACATTAGATTTAACAATGCATTTGAAGGAAGTTGCATAAGAAAATTATTTGTTTAGTGGTTTAAAACAAAATTTGCAATTTCATACATCCTTTTTAAGATCTTATGAAATAATTTAGAAAAGGAATACATGAAATAATTTCAATTTCATATATCCATTTTAACATATGCATAATCATCATCATGTCGAGGAAATGACCAAAAAATGTAACACCGAAAGAGCGTGAAGCTAAGAATGCAATAAAAAGAGAAGGAATGAAGCAACTTCGTGAACAAAGGAAATTGAATACCATAGAAGAAGAGGTGTCAATTGAAGAGGTGCCAATTGAAGAGGAACATGAAATATCCATCCAATCTAAGAGAGAGACAAAATTGGCCACACAAGGGCAACAGATGCAAAACCTTCGTGCAATGAGACAATTGAATCCCGAGGTTGAGAGCATGTGTACCACAATTCAAGTTGAAGGCACCCCATCTCTTACATCTCTAGTTGAAGGCACACCATCTCTTATTGGCACACCGTTGGTGTCTACAACATCTCATATTGAATGCACTCCCTCTATGACATTTGACGTTGCAAGTACTTCACGACTGACATCAAGTATTGGAGCTACACCATCTTGTACACCTCAATTTCAAGGTATGTCATCATTTTCATCTCCGGTTGAAGGTATGCCACCTATCCCTAATGTTGTTGACATTCCTAATCTTGAGATAACTTAAAGTTTGAGAACACCTCCTAGAATTTTGCATAGAAAGCCTAAGTATTTGATTGATATTGATTCTAATGTTTTGAAACAAATGGTTGACAAGTTTCCAAAGTGTACTTGTCAAAGACATGCTAACCAGATATGGAAAATATTTTTTGAGCCTTTAAATGAGACAAGAAGATGTCAACTATTTGTTGAAATGATGAGAAATCTAAAATTTAGGCCTATAATGATGATTCTTGGGCTAAGAACATCGATTGAATCAAGCGACAAATCTATTGTGAAGAATCTAATGACTGCATATGATACTGTTGGTTCTAACTCATGCACAAAAGATAGTAATACCACACGACATGTCATTACATCAACAATTGTAAGCAGTCAAACTAAGAAAGCTCGCCTCCTTAGAAAGACAAGTAAACAATTGAAGATAAGTAGACAAACTCTAATGAGAGCTTTGGGAAGGCGACAAAGAGTGGAGGATCCATATAACATGAGTTATGGGCATTTTCTGGTAGATTACCACGGATAGATAAAGCAATTGTTGAAGCCTTGAGATCCCTAATTGAAGATTTTTGGAAGAATAACACAAGGGTCTCTCCAAATCAAAGAGATGTTGTAAGAAGGAGGATTGGTAGTAAAATCCATGATCCACATTTGAAACATTTTTTGGATATGACTCACACACAATTTTTTGCCAAGTTTCAACGTATGTATCCTCAAATAAAACTTAGTCAAAGGTTCTTTGAAATGGTAAAGCCTTTTTATGTCAAAATAAATCACACACGCACAACTTGTTATTGTAGAGTACATATTGAATTTTCTAACCATTATGATGTTTATCAATGCATATGTATAGATTTGCATGCTAACAATGTTTTGCAGGAATGCAACATAAATGGTCCACCGACATCTTCAAGGGAATTCATATCTAGCATCTTGTGTGGAAGAGTAGATGGTCAAGTATATTACAATAAGTGTTGCTTGGATGGCACATGTGTTGATTTTGGTGGATTGCAACATTTACAAATTTGTCAACATATGGATATTGGACAAGAAACTGATAATGAATTAGTAGAATTTAAAAAATATAAGACAGTGGCCTACATGCTAAAAGATGGAAAAGAAGCAAAAAGGTGTGAATTGGTTAGTGAGAAGATTCCAGTGTATCAGTTTATGGACATCTTTCTTGAGAATATAGTGTATGAGTATGCAAGGCATAACCATCGAGCTCGTTGGTTGGACTCACAATTTAAGCTATGCAAGGACACATTTCCACTTCATACAATCGTTTCAATTATTGACTTTGCAGAGAACTACACACTACAACCGCAGAACGAGGTGCAATCACAATATTACAACTCCACACAAGTTGCCATATTTGTGCATGTAGCATTCATTCATGCACATGATAGTATGGAAGAGGATAGGAAGATATTGAGGGAGTACCATTTTTACATCAGTGATGATTGCTCACACTCTACAGAGTTTGTGCAAGGTTGTTTTCAGATATTCTACGATGATTTGGCTAGCCGAGGCATATCATTCTGTCAACATATCATATGGTCAGATAATTGTGCATCACAATTTAAGAACTCTCGGATGTTTTATTGGTTGAGTAGGATGCATAAGTTGATTTCTATTCAACATATGTGGAATTTCTCTGAGGCTGGGCATGGAAAAGGGGAGCATGATGGTGTAGGAGCATGTATTAAAAGAGCTTTAGCACGAGAAGAGTTAAAGTACAAAGGGAATGCAAACTTGAAAGATGAAAAATCAATTGTTCAATGGTGCAATGGTACAATTGGTCCAGGTAATCAAGGAAAGTCTTTAGTTTGCAGATTTTTTTGGTTGGTAGATGATACTAACATTGCAAAATTAGAAGATTGTTGTACATTGACAGGATCGAGTGAGCTACACTCTTTCAAAAGCTCTAATGAAGGTTCATGGACTATCCATACGCGACAGATGTCATGTTATTGTTCTTCATGTAGAGATGGTGCCTATAATGACTGTGAGTCAAAGGAGTGGGTGGACAAATGGTGTATGAGACCTCTAATCCCACTTGAGACATACCGACCTCCGAGTGCACTACAACTCACACAGACGGAAGCATCAATTGAATTTGACCATGTGTTAGATTTAGTCCAACCAGGTAAATTATCCACATGCAATTTTTTGTACTTTAATATTTTACCTTAGTTGTTTGCTAAATTCTTTTCACTTTATCATTGCAGAGCATGTTTATGCAATAATTGCAGCTTAAGACAATGAAGAAGGAACAAATTATTACTTGTGTCGTTGTGTGGACACAAAAAAGAAATTGGATTGCCCTGTGGTAGATGGAGAAAATATTGAGTGCCCCACAGGATCAGTAGTTGTTACTGGTACATGGCTTAGAAGGTACCCAATGAAGAAGTCTAACTTGTGGTTGTTCGAGGACTTTGAGACACATAGGAAGATTCTTCATTATTCTAACCTTGTTGTAGCTTAAAATGTTCATTTGATCAGATATGGGGGTAGATCACTAAACAAGAACCTATGGAAGGTTCGTGAGTCTGACCATGAGGCCATACTAGACATGATAAATAGTAGAGCAGATCCAGATGGTTCATTGGATTAAATGTAAATGTAAAAAAATGTAATATCAATCTTATTTGGATATATGTACATGACTTGTATTTTTGACTACTCGAGGCATTGTAATATAAAAAATTATGTTTTTGTCTTGTTTTGTGTGATTTTATGTAAATAATGTCATTTTGGACCATTAGAGATCACATGGGATCATTTCGTGAAGTATACCCTACTAATATGGTAAAAGATGTAAAAAATGCTCATTTGTTGTCAATCACTCAAAGTGTGAAAAATTGTCAAAATTCGGCATTGTTTTTCTCGATGTTAGTGACATGTAAGAATGATCCGTCTGATCCTGCGGGGTTGTGTTATGGCACTCTAAAAAATTCTCTCTCAGTTTGGGTAGACTCGGATCCAGTTGCTCGTGGGGACTCTTTCTTGGTTGTGACAAAAAGCGTCAGATGAGTTCAATGAAAAGTTGCACAATGCCCCATCTTTCAATCCACTCATCGCTATACCGAACCGTAAGCTCATACACATCAGGGTGGCAGGGTTTATGCTAGGAATGTCTCCAACTCGCCCGATCATTGCGGGCCACACCCTAGTAGCCAAATCACCCAAGTGCTCAAATTGCTCAAAGTTGTCAATATTTGACATCGCGTTTCTTTGTGCCCGTTAATCATATGAATGATCCGTCTGATCCTGCGGGGTCGTGTTATGGCACTCTAAAACAACCTCTCTCAGTTTCGATAGACTCGGATCCAGTTGCTCGTGGCGACTCTTTCTCGGTTGTGACAAAAAGCGTCAGATGAGTTCAATGAAAAGCTGCACAATGCCCCATCTTTCAATCCATTCATCGTGGCACCAAACCGTCAGTTTGTACACGTCGGGGTGGTCGGGTTTACACTAGGAATGCCTTCTTTTTGCTCTCCAACTTGCCCGATCGTTGTGGGCCACACCCTAGCAACCAAATCGCCCAAGTGCTCAAATTGCTCAAAGTTGTCAATATTCGGCATCGCGTTTCTCTGTGCCTGTTAATCATAAGAATGATCCATCTGATCCTGCAGGGTCATGTTATGGCACTCTAAAAAAGCCTCTCTCGGTTTGGGTAGACTCAGATCGAGTTTCTCGTGGTGACCCTTTCTCGGTTGCGACAAAAAGCGTCAGATGAGTTTAATGAAAAGTTGCACAATGCCCCATCTTTCAATCCGCTCATCGCGACACCGAACCATTAGCTCGTACATGTCGAGGTGGCCGGGTTTATGTTAGGAATGCCTTCTTTTTCTCTCCAACTCGCTCGATTGTTGCGGGCCACACCCTAGCAGCCAAATCGCCCAAGTGCTCAAATTGCTCAAAGTTATCAATATTCGGCATCGCGTTTCTCCATGCCCGTTAATCATAAAAAAAATTCATCTGATGCTGCGGGGTCATGTTATGGCACTCTAAAAAAGCCTCTCTTAGTTTCGGTAGACTCAGATCAAGTTGCTCATGGCAACTCTTTCTCGGTTGCGACAAAAAGTGTCAGATGAGTTCAATGAAAAGTTGCACAATGCCCCATCTTTCAATCCACTCGTTGCGGCACCGAACCGTCATCTTGTATGTGTTGGGGTGGCCGAGTTTATGCTAGGAATGCCTTCTTTTGTCTCTCCAACTTGCCTGATCGTTGCGGGCCACACCCTAGCAACCAAATCGTCCAAGTGCTCAAATTGCTCAAAGTTGTCAATATTTGGCATCGCGTTTCTCCATGCCCGTTAATCATACAAATGATCCATCTAATCTTTCGGGGTCATGTTATGGCACTCTAAAAAAGCCTCTCTTGGTTTGGGTATACTCAGATCCAGTTGCTCGTGGCGACTCTTTCTCGGTTGCAACAAAAAGCATCAGATGAGTTCAATGAAAAGTTGCACAATGCCCCATCTTTCAATCCACTCATCGTGACACCAAACCATTAGCTCGTACACATCAGGGTAGTTGGGTTTATGCTAGGAATGCCTTCTTTTTGCTCTCTAACTCGCCCGATCATTGCGGGCCACACCCTAGCATCCAAATTGCCAAAGTGCTCAAATTGCTCAAAGTTGTCAATATTCGGCATCATGTTTCTCCGTGTCCGTTAATCATAAGAATAATCTGTCTGATCCTGCAGGGTCATGTTAAGGAACTCTAAAAAAGCCTCTCTCAGTTTCAGTAGACTTAGATCCAGTTGCTCATGGTGACTCTTTCTCGGTTGCGACAAAAAACGTCAAATGAGTTTAATGAAAAGTTGCACAATGCCCCATCTTTCAATCTGCTCATTGCGGCACTGAACCGTCAGCTCGTACACATCGAGGTGGCTAGGTTTACACTAGGAATGCCTTCTTTTGTCCCTCCAACTCGCCCGATCGTTGCAGGCCACACCCTAACAGCCAAATCGCCCAAGTGCTCAAATTGCTCAAAGTTGTCAATATTCGGCATCACGTTTCTCCGTGCCCGTTAATCAGAAGAATGATCTATCTGATCCTGCGGGGTCATGTTATGGTACTATAAAAAAGTCTCTCTCAGTTTCGGTAGACTCAGATCCAGTTGCTCGTGGTGACTCTTTCTTGGTTGCGACAAAAAGCGTTAGATGAGTTCAATGAAAAGTTGCACAATGCCCCATCTTTCAATCCGCTCGTCGTGGCACCGAACCATCAGCTCGTACGCATTGGGGTAGCTGGGATTTTACTACAAATGCCTTCTTTTTACTCTCCAACTCGCCTGATCGTTGCGGGCCACACCCTAGCATCCAAATTGCCCAAGTGCTCAAATTGCTCAAAGTTGTCAATATTTGACATCGCGTTTCTCCGTGCCCATTAATGATAAGAATGATTCGTCTAATCCTACAGGGTTGTGTTATGGCACTCTAAAAAAGCCTCTCTCTATTTGGGTAGACTCGGATCCAGTTGCTCATGGCAACTCTTTCTCGGTTGTGACAAAAAGCGTCAGATGAGTTCAATGAAAAGTTGCACAATGCCCCATCTTTCAATCCATTCGTCGCAACACCAAACCATTAGCTTGTATGCGTTGGGGTGGATAGGTTTACACTAGGAATGCCTTCTTTTTGCTCTCCAACTTGCCCAATCGTTGCGGGCCACACCCTAGCAGCCAAATCGCCCAAGTGCTCAAATTGCTCAAAGTTGTCAATATTCGACATCGTGTTTCTCCGTGCCTGTTAATCATAAGAACAATCTGTCTGATCCTACGGGTCATGTTATGGCACTCTAAAAAAGCCTCTCTCAATTTGGGTAGACTCGGATCCAGTTGCTCGTGGCGACTCTTTCTCGGTTGCGACAAAAAGCGTCAGATGAGTTTAATGAAAAGTTGCACAATGCTCCATCTTTTAATCCGCTCGTCGCGGCACTGAACCGTCAACTTGTATGCATTGGGGTGGCTGTGTTTACGCTAGGAATGCCTTCTTTTTGCTCTCTAACTTGCCCGATCGTTGCGGGCCACACCCTAGCAGCCAAATCGCCGAAGTGCTCAAATTGCTCAAAGTTGTCAATATTCCGCATCACGTTTCTCTGTGCCCGTTAATCATAGGAACAATCTGCCTAATCCTGCAAGGTTGTGTTATGGCACTCTAAAAAAGCCTCTCTCGGTCTAGGTAGACTCAGATCCAATTGCTCATGGCGACTCTTTCTCAGTTGCGACAAAAAGCGTCAGGTGAGTTCAATGAAAAGTTGCACAATGCCCCATCTTTCAATCCGCTCATCGCGGCACTGAACTGTCAACTCGTACGCGTTGGGGTGGCCGGGTTTATGCTAGGAATGCCTTCTTTTTTCTCTCCAACTTGCCTGATCGTTGCAGGCCACACCCTAGCAGCCAAATCGCCCAAGTGCTCAAATTGCTCAAAGTTGTCAATATTCGGCATCGCGTTTCTCCGTGCCTGGTAATCATAAGACCGATCCGTTTGATCTTGTAGGGTCGTGTTGCGGCACCGAACTGTTAGCTCGTATGCGTCGGGGTGGCTTGTGTCTTGGATTACAAACACATATTTAGGTTCAAAGCTTAAGTAATAATAAACTTTGGGCAATTATTCATCTAATCATTTGTACTGAAATTATGGATAACCATGATAAATGATTTGCATTAACCAAAAAGCTACAAATCCATGCAACATTGTATACTGTTAAAATTATCAAATATATCCAATACAAACAAATAGGCTTGCCAAAAGCCATATGGACTTAGAATTTCACATATTCATAAAACAAAACATACGTTCAAAATTGCTATAAAGGCACACAACATGATATCCAATAAAGTCAAATAGGGGCTTGCCAAAAGCCATATGGACATAAAATGTCACATATTCGTAATACAAAACATATGTTCAAATTTGCCATATAGGCATACGACATGGTATCCGATAAAGTCAAATAGGAGCGTGCCAAAAGCCATATGCTGATAGAATGTCACATATTCGTAATACAAAACATATGTTCAAAATTACCATATAGGCATACAACATAGGACCCTATTCTATTCATTTCCCTCTAGGGGAAGGAAACAGATCACGAGATATCTTTGCCTGTCGAGGGGATGGAGATGTATATGATGCAGGTGTCTTTCGAGTACGTCCACTCGACCTCCTCTCCAGACTTTTTTGTAACTCCACTTGATACAATGAAAAGAATGATGTTAGCATATACAAAAATTGAATTTTAGAATGACATATAATAGAATAGTCACTTACCGCATACAAATAATCATGATGTTCATCCACAATAGGTGCAAGTTCATGATCTGGAGTGACAAGCCCCTCCTGTAAGCATCACAATATAAATTAAACTAAATACAAGTGTCGTTAAAATTTTCAATAACATATTATTAAGATAACAAATGTAATGCTAAATTTACTAAATTTACAAATATGTCTCATACTTCTGTTAAAGCAGTTGAACTTGCTACTGCTGCAGCAACACCGCACTCCATTGACGTGCAGACAACAGGAGAAGTCTCTGAATTCAACATTGAAAATTAAACAAAGTATATTGATTAATCACCAAAACTATCTATATTATTTAATAACAACATTAAAGATAAATTGTTTACTTGGGTGAAAGATTGTCGATGAAATACACTACGAGGTGTTGATGTTGAAGCTCTAGCATCAAACTATTTGACATCCAAAATGAGTAATTAGAAAATCATTTACATAAGGTTCAACTATCTACATATAATAATTATATTTTTTCACTCGTTGTATACCTGTGGAGTTGATGAAGTAGTGAAAAAGGATGCTGCAGGAATGTTGCTAGTATTGTGAACACTTTGACCCTGATTTTTTATCATAATAATTTACTAATTTAGATATATTCTCAAATTTACATATAAGATTTAATAAAAAGAATGAAATGAACTTGTAATAAAATTCACTTGGGTATCAATGCCAAATGTTTCGTTCAACAAGGATTCTGTCATGACAATGTTCTCTGTAGCAAACTCCGCTCGTGCACGTGCATTCTCAGAACTATTAGGATCATAAGTGAAAAGAGAATCACAAGATCGACAAAAATGAGCTGGAACTCGATGCCTAGAAGAATCAACATCATCACTCGCATCACCCTCTACTAGAGGACTAGCATACTGTATAAGGGTATGAGTGAGTGAGCTAATCGAGTCTAGAGTTTTGACCTCAATACTCTCCTTCACAATGGAAGGAATAATAACATGCTCCACCATAGGTCTGGCCAAGGGTCTTGGTGGGAGATTTGGATCACGCTGTGCACCCTCTCTATCATGCGAGGAACCCCCACCTTTACCTTGGAAATATAGAAAATCAAAATAGTTTGGGATCTCATTAAGGACAAACTCACAGTATAGTTTTCTCAAAAAGTATTGGGGTACCTCATGATTATTGCATGGGGGCTGATCAAATACCATCCACCACCTATCCCAAAAATTGTTCTTAATCCCTTCATGATGACACCAATGAATAGGGAATCTCCTACATCCAGGGTGTAAAGGTTGATTCGTTCGGGGGTCCATAAAAAGAGCACACAAGTCAAATTTATTAATTTTCTTTTTCTTCACTGCTGCATATGGTAATTTGTTAGCATAAAATTGCTTTTGTTCTTCCTTCTTATGGGACCAAAAATTTATTTGCCCACTCACAGATTGTATGTGAGATACAATAGATTGCAAAGAACTAGCAAGGTTTGTCCTATGAGAGTTTGTTCCAGTGGGATCTTTTAGCCTTGTGATTAAACCTTCAAGCTCTTTTTGGCTATTTTCTGTTTGACCTAATAGGTTTTCTTGTGTACCTGTGGGGTGTCTAGGGATTGTAGGAGGTCCTTGATGTGCTTCTTCTTCAATATGGTCTTCATGAGGAGCTGATTGATGTGCTTCTTCTTCAATATGGTCTTCATGAGGAGGTGATTGAGTGTTTTCAACATTTTCTTGTCTAATCTCATTTCCTGATAATGAAAATAAATTTAAATCAATAAACCTAGTTTAATCTTCAAATTAATAAAAAAAATGACAATAAGAAAATAAAAATACATACCTCTTCGAGCTCTTCGATGGCGTGGCGGCATTTTGATGAGAGATGGACAACTTAGTGCCCAATTTCAAGCTTTTACAAAGGGTGAGCGCAAGAAAATAGCACCCAAAAATGCCAAAGCGTGGGTTTAGAATGCAGAAATGCGGAGCAAGGTTTTTTTGAGGTTTACAATGCACATAAGGCACACGCCTTATAAGGCATGCGCACTATAGGGCGCACGCACTGTAGGCTTGGTGTGCCAAGCCTAAGGCTTGGCACACCAAGCCTATAGGGTGCGCGCCCTATAGTGCGTGCGCCTTATGCGCTTTTTAATTTTTTTTTGAAGTGTGGCACCTTTTTGGTACCACAACTTCATGCATATACCCACATTAGAACAAACTCATGACATGCCTGTAGAGTATGGTATACATGGACAAAACAAATATTACATTCCTCATCATGACTCTATACCAAGTGGTCCTTATACACAACATCACTATAGACCTCCTCCATATGAACATGTGTATGATCAATACCATCCATATATGCAACATGATCCTCCTCCACCCGGTGGTTCAGGCATGGGGTGTGGTCCAAGAAGTCGGTCTCCACCTAAGAACAATTTGGAACAACAAATAAAGGACTTACAAAAGAAAATGGAGGACATAAATACACCGAAGCCAACTTACACAATGAGAGACATATGTCCCTATCCATTTGACAAAAGCATTCCAATGTCTCCTTTTCCTACACACTTTGTGACACCTAAGTTTGATAAGTATAGAGGAAAAAGGGATCCTAAGGTACATATAAGACAATTTTTCATAGCTTGCATTGAGGTAGAAACAAAAGAGACATATTTAATGAGATTATTTCCACAAAGCTTAGGTGATCAAGCTATGGAATGGTTCTCCCAAATCCCACATGGAATTAAGTCATGGGGTGACTTAGCAGAGGAATTTATCCAACATTTCTATACAACATAGAGATAGACATATCAGTCACTACTTTGTGCAACACCAAGCAAAAGGATGGAGAGTCTTTTTCATCATTTTTACAAAGATGGAGAAATCTAGCCAACAGATGCTCTTGTGAAATTCCACAAAAACAAATGGTAGAGATGTTCACCTAGAATGTCCATAGATAAATTGGTTATGATCTAAGGAAAGCTTGCTTGTCCACTTTCAAGGACGTCATTGAAAAAGGCTTAGCAATAAAGAAGGTCCTAATTGAACAAGGAGTAATTAAGATATTCAAAGAAAACAAAGAGGACTTTAAAGGAAAAGACAAGCCAAGATTTTGGAATAAAGACAAGAACGCAGTCAATGATGGTGTTGTTGATGCCAATACTGTGAGACCCAAAATCATTTTTTTCGGATCAAGCTCTACAAACAATCAAGTGAATACTCAAACAACTTCAAAACCATGAAGGAAGTACACCCCATTGGGAGAACCACTAGAGTCAGTTTTCAAAAAGCTAGTGGTAAACAGAATAATAACAATTCCATATCTGCCTCCATATGAGCCAAAGGTTAAACCAAATTGGTGGAATGATGATGAATATTGTGAATTTCATAAAATCAAGGGACATTAAATAGGAAATTGTCATCGGCTGAAGAACATCATACAAGATCTTATTGATAGAGGTGACATTGAGATTGAAGGACACTCATCCAATCAAGAACATGAAATGTTCAAAGAAACATTCCCAAAACATGACAAGGGAAAAAATAAAGCCACAGATGAGTAGACCAACTATACTAGAGCATCCTATAACTATGATTCAATTATCAATCACATTTCAATGGATAATTATGTCTCTACCGTTATCATCAAGGACAAAATGCCTGATAATTCTACCCAAAGACCCAAGATTGTCCTAAAAGGCATTGGATCTTCTTCTGAACCCACCTCTGAATGTAATGTCACAACTCGTCGAGGTAGACTCACTTTGCAAGGTGCTCCAGCTAAAAAAACTGCTTCCTCATCAACCAAACTTGAGTATGATCTTGTAAAATAGTTAGGGAAGACACCCGTGCTTATCTCCATCCTTGAACTTTTACGCATATCCCCTGCACATAAATCCATTCTTGACAAAACTTTGAGAGACACTTCCATGCCCACTGATCTAAACGTGGACCAGTTTCGTGGACCAGTTTCAAGCCATGGTGGGATACCTTTCTGTTCCACACTCTCTTACATTCACAAAAGCTAACGACGCCTCCGTGAGCCAACCACATAATGCACCTTTACACATTGAAGCCTTCCTACACAAACATCGAATAAAATGAGTCTCGATAGATGGAGGAGTTGGTCTCAATATATGTCCTTTGAACACAATAATACAATTGGGATATTCAAACAAAGCTGTGAATGCTACAAACAAAATTACCATCAAGGCATATGATGATGAAGAGTGTTCATCCAAAGGCACAGTCACCTTACCTCTTAGGGTTGGGTCAGTTACAAAGGATGTGGTTTGTCAAGTCCTATGTTAGAGTTATCTTGTATTAGCTATTAATTATTTATTTAATTATTAGTCTATTAAATTCTACGCTTAAGCTAAACTTCGGTATTTAATAAATATTGTAGGTATTTAATAATTATTCTAATTATTAAATACATATTATCCCTTAGGGTTTCTTTAGGGTTGCATATCTTTAGGGTTTCTATTATCCTTTTATAAGGATTGTATTGTACTTGTTCATTAAATTGATTCCCTTTCTGAATGATAATTTTCTTCTTCAGAGCATTTATGTTTTTTTGCTTTATGTGCCTCCATTCTTCTCTTGTGACAGGTATTTACATGTAGGTGTTCTTGGGATATCTGAGGTTGTATTTCCTGAACTTCTTCATGCTATCAGAGCCTACATTTGCTGCTTCTTGTTCCTGATTTTTCAAAAGATTTTTTGGAGGAGGGCTTCAATTTTTTTCAGAGTTTTTTATTGGATCTGGGGTAGCTGTTTTGTTTTTGATCATTTTGGGCTCAAACAGACCTCACCGTTGAGCTCAGAACGCCCCAAAGCCCCCATTTTCATATAAAAATTTCACAAATTTGGGTTCTGAAATTTTTTCTTTGGTTTTGCCTTTTTTGGCACGAATTTCGAGAAATTCATCAAAAAAATCATAAAAAAAATCAGAGCAGTTTGGGCCAAAAAAGACCTCACCGTTGGCTTCCAAAGGGCGTTTCCAGTTATTTTGATATATAATTCTACCTATTTCGGTGACAAGTGCATCTAGGCCATGATTTTTCATTGGCACGCTTTATGAGGCACGAAAATCCGTACCGCTGTACCTGCAAATGCGTCAAAAAAATTTCGTCAATTTTTTTTTTTTTTTTAAACCCTTTTTATGCCCTAAAATAGGGGTTTTTTCTTTTGGCCATATCTTTGGCATACAGAGTCATTTTTTCAAAAATGAATAGGCGTCGAAAAGCTCGTTCCGAGCCGAACCTCGTGATGTTGGATTTTTTTTCCAATTTTTTTGTTTGACTATGTTTTTCTCCAGTCAAAGTGGGGTCTCTTTTTTGTACTCCGAGAGCCATAGAATGAGCATCTGAACTCCGTTTTTCAAAAACTTTATATCGTTGGAAAGCTTGTTCTGTGCAATTTCTAGCCATATGAGTTTTCTTTCTAGATTCTGCTCTAGGAATATTTTATTCAGTTTTTTTTTTCAGCACTTTGGTGGATATCTTGGTTGTTTCAGGTCCTGGGATCTCTTCTATGAGTAGGATGTCTCGGTTTTGGTTCTTCTTTCTATTTCCAGTCTTCTTATCATTGTAGTTTCATTTATGCAAACACACTGAGATAAAGTGCCATCATGCATTGTTTACTTGAGATCTTGCATATCTTGTGCCTTGTTGTACATGCACTACTTATAAAGTGCCATGAAGGGGTTGATGTTTGCCTTTTGTGTGCCATCTACCTTTGTCCAGTGAGTGTTCCTTCCATGACATTCACCTCATGATGTGTGTCAAGTGAGTGTTCCTTCCACGATACTATGTACTTTCTCTGCACCTTTGATGTTCTTGGTTCTTCGTCATGTAGTTCTTCTTGGCCGTTCTTTTCAGTGTTCCTGTCCCTCTCCCTCTTCAACACTGTGGGGAGGTTTGTCCTATTGGTTCTAATGCTTCCATGGTTTGATTGATCAGCTCTTCAGGCTTTGGTGTTTTCATGTCATCTGTATCTTCGCTTTCAGTTGTTTGCCTTGTTTGCCTTCTGATTCGAGTAGTGTCATTTGAGGGCATTCATACAGATTACATTATTCTCTATCTAGTCATGTTCTATTTCAGTGGAGGTTCTTCAGATCAGCAGTTTCTCTTCGACAATGTTTGCAGCTATTTCTTGCTTCAGTGGTGTTCTTCTTTCTTTTCCATCTCTTTTTGGAGTAGAGTTTTTTTCCCATGTGGTTTTCTCTATTTCTCCATTTCATAGAGATTTGGTTGTGATTGGGTACCTCATCAGGCCTTGTTGCTGGGACCCAAATTTACCTTCATCATGTAGTTGCATTTTTTGCTTCATGCATTTAGTTTTTTAGCTACTCCCTAAGTTCATCTTAAGGGGGGTTGTTAGAGTTATCTTGTATTAGCTAATGATTATTTATTTAATTATTAGTCTATTAAACTCTACGCTTAAGCTAAACTTAGGCATTTAATAAATATTGTAGGTATTTAATAATTATTCTAATTATTAAATACATATTATCCCTTTAGGGTTGCATATCTTTAGGGTTTCTATTATCCTTTTATAAGGATTGTATTGTACTTGTTCATTAAATTGATCCCCTTTCTGAATGATAATTTTCTTCTTCAGAGCATTTATGTTTTTTTGTTTTATGTGCCTCCATTCTTCTCTTGTGACAAGTATTTGCATGCAGGTGTTCTTGGGATCTTTGAAGTTGTATTTCCTCAACTTCTTCATCCTAGACCTGAATCTCACATACAATATACTCTTGGGACATCCATGGATTCATGAAATGAGAGTTGTTCCATCTACATATCATCGATGTATCAAGTTTCCACATAATGGATTTGAAGTGACCGTCAAAGCGGACCCAAACCCATTCATATATTGCAACAATCTATGTCCTAGATCAGAAATAACAATCCCAGTCAATCGAGAAGTTGTTCCTTCATCAGCATATGTTGATTCGAATCCTTGAAAGCTTCTACATCAAAATAGGCAGAGATCAAAGAAAAGTTTCAGTTTAAAGATATGGGATGTGGTGAGTATATCTTTCATGTTGATCAACTCCCACTATCTCCTAAGGCATTCAGTTGACTGAAACAATCTATAAACAATTTGCAAGGAATTGGGTGTGAACCACCTAGTGTTGTGGCTACTAAGTCTGAATGCAAATCTCTTCTAGTGGTGCAAGCATCTCTTGATATCAATAATCCTAAGAGTGGTTCTAGTGAAGAATCTATTGAGCATATCACCAACCCTCCTGAGAACTCACATAGCCTTACCATTTCATCCACTCATTCCATTTTCACTCCTCTCCCAGACTTGGATCAATAAGAAATACAAAAGCTCTTACTAATTGGGGATGAAAAATTAAGCCTTGAAAAAATAAATCTAAAAGTAAAAAATAAAGAGAAGTCCTTTAGTCCAAATCAAAATCAAAAGCTATTGGACTCTGCAAAAATCAAAGTCAAGGATAAAAATCCTATGAAGCAAAAAGAACAAGAGTTGATCTCCCCTAATATCAAAATAACTGGGGGCAAAAGTTCTACAATTTTAAGTCAAAAATCACACTTGTTGATCCTAAGTCTCAATCATGCTATCCTACTTTCACTTCTTTTCAAAATCATAAGCTTTCATAACTCATCCACTTGTTTCACACATTCATTCCCTTCTAGCGATACATCATGGACCTTTAATGGAGCTTCCTCGAAGGATTTTGTTATCAGGGGTGCCCAAATTTCTTCAGGTGACACACATACAAGCCTATGTAGTCCACACACTAGTAATTCTATCTCAATTCCTTCATCAAGGAAGACAGTCACTCGAGTTACACATCATTCAGTCAAGGAATGACACAACTAAAATCATAAGGTAAAATCTCATACATTTGAGGTGGGTGACTTAGTTCTCAGAGAAAATCCAAAAAATCATCAAGACAAAGTGATGAAGGGCAAGTTTGAACCAAATTGGCTTGGTCCTTACATCATCACATCGGCCTATGGATCCAGTGCATATCAGCTCTCAACCATACAGGGAAAACCTTTGGAGGATCCTATTAATAGCATGCACCTTCGCAGGTTTTACACATAGCTCTTCAGAATATCCTAATTCAAAAATACAAAAAAATCAAAAATACAATTTTTTTTTTTCGTCCAACGGTGAAAACCACTTCGGTGGCGCCCTGGGCAAGTACCATGGTGAAAACCAAGTTACCAGTGCCATGCATAGAGACATTTCTCCTCCCTCCTTCAGGATTCACTTTCATCCTTCACTTTGCACACACTCACAACCTATTTGTCCACAATAAACTTACCCATTCTCATCATGGCTTGTTATTGATCTAACCAAGATTGGTTAGCCATTCATAATAACATTCCTTTTCACCCCTTTCCATCTATAATAAATCAGCTCCTATCTGTGGCTAAGGCAAATCCTACGTGTAGTGATGGGTGTGGAACTGAGAACATCACACATTTCGAGGAGTACAGTTTCTTCCAGTTTTCTTCAGTCTATCTGCGCACAATCCACAATAAAGCAACACTTGCATCACCAATCCGCAATAAAGTTCCATCTTCTCTGCAATAAAGTATCAGTTTCATGGATTTAGTCAGTTTCAGATGAGACACAACAACAACAATGGGCTTCAACAAATCAAATCTTTCAACAGACTTAGACAACATTATGGTACAATGTTATCTATCCTTTTGTGAAAGTAAACATTGTGACCACAATCAAAATAGACTTATACAAGTGATAAGAGACACTTCTTGAGGACTACAGTGGATGTTGGTGTTGAGTCTTGGTTTTCTTTTGATTTTATCTTTTGGTGACATGTCTTTTAGCTTTTTCGGGATGTCTTTGACTAGAGATTCTATCTCCAGGATGTCTTTCACTAGAAAGACGAGGATGGGGTATCGTCACTTATTTTTCTTTGTTGTTTGTGGATTGTCTCTTAGTAATGCTAAGACTTGTCCAAGGATATGAGGACACTGTGAGTCTAGTGTGAACTGGGGCATTCCTTGTTTGCAACTGTCTTATCTCCATGTAAACAGGTACAATGACTTTCTGGGTCAAACATATGCCTCGATTGTCATAACCTCTTTCCATAATAAAGCTCAATAATGATAACACACAAGAAGCTCTTTCACTTCCATATCCTATATCTTCCATCCCCCTTTCTTGATTTACCTCCATCGTCCTTCTTGAGTCCGTGTAGCCTGTTATCACATGACTGAGTATAATGACACACCAAAAACATTTGCATTTCATGTAGTTTGCACCTGCATTATCACATATTAAGCATTTCATACATACATATAGATATCACAATTACATCACATCCTGCACACAATACCGTTAGCACATTTTACATTTTCATCATGTAAATAATTATTTGCATTATCATATTCATTTGCATTTCATACATTCACATATGCATAACATATCAAAAACATAAAAGAACAAAAATATTGCATTTCATCATGTACATATTTGCATCCATATCATACATCACATAGGTACACATACATATAGTTGCCACAAGGATGAATTATCTCATATATATATCAAAATCATAAGTGTCATGATACAATGATGTCAAAATCATATGGCTACAATTACCCAAAGGTGTCTACATCATCATACAAAATGGTACAACATTGATACATAGGGATCCCTCTAAGGCTATGATGAACTCCCTCCCTCAGAGTCGGCTGGCCTCGACGGAGTCTGAGCCCTAGAAGGACCCGCCCCAAAATCATCTCTCCTGTCCCCTCTATCTAGTGGTGGTGGAGGACCCATGACCCCACCGCTAGATGCATGTCTCCTATCTCTCCCTCTCGTAGTCGTCGCAGTCTGTGATGGTCTACGGAAGCTCCTAGCCCACTGCTCTAGTGGCACCGCTCCATAGTATAGGTCTCTCTAGTAGCCTATCTCCTCCCCGACCTGCAGAACATAGGCATATCCAACTCCTGTGTCCTTTGCTACCTGCCTCTCCTCTCCACCCTCTCTCCTCAGAGCCACTCTCCTCTCTCCTACTACACCCCACCTCCTCCGTCGGCCTCTACCTCCGCCATCTCCATCATCATCTCCATCACCTCCGCCATCTCCATCTATCGGCTCCCCTGGATCTGTCAGCCATGGAAATGGATGCTCTGCCCAATATCTAGTATACTTTGCATCCATCCCTGTATCCTCTATGTCTGGCCACATATCCCAAGGCAAGGGAATAATCTCTACCAGCTGCATCACTGTCTGATCATAAGACAATAATGGCCCGAAGTGCACCTGATCTCTCACTGTTCGCGCATACATCTTGGAACCTCGTGGCATCTACTATATCCTACCAAACTGTCTGCCCACCCCATCCACCAGCTGCCTCTCAAGAACATATGGTGTCCGCCCAATCAGATATCTGCTCCTAAACACATATGGCAGCTCCATTGCGTCATCCTCCCACTCCTCACACTCTCGGTACGACCTCCATACTACATTGTCGAGCTCATTAATGACCTTGTGCCAGTACTCTAATCTCCCAATCCATGACTGAGATGTAATCATATCATACAAATGCACAAAACTACACCCATGGCCCCTACCTCTAAAATGAATCGGTCGTGTCACCGACAGATGCTTATATGCCCACACCTGCACAATGTAACTCCGCAGCCCAATCCTGTTGATCCATAGTATACAAACTAATGTAACTCATAGTACAAGTGTGCCAACAGACACGGTCCCCATGCAAACCTAGTGTGCTCTGTCACCAATGTCTCCAGTGTACTCCCCCATCCCATAGCCAATCCTAGTGTCGCCCTATCCAAACAGAGGAACCCACTGATCACTCCTGCCAACACTGCTGGTAGTGCTAATCCTGTACATGTCATGGTATTCCAAGTCGCGTGTTCAGCCCTCATCTCTAATCCCAGATCCTGGAACACTCATCTCAATGCATCCCTGTCTCGATCTCGATCGTAAGGAACTAACTCCCCATCGATTGGTATCCACAGTATCTTGTAAACATCCTCCAAGGTGACTGTCATCACACCCATAGCCAAATGAAAAGTACAAGTCTCTGAGTGCCATCTCTCAGCCAGCGCAGTCAGCAATCCCATGTTTGCCCGAAACTTAGGTACATACAAAATATGTCACAGGTTCATATCCTAAACTGCGGCTCTCTCCTCGACTGTTAGCTCTGCTCTCAAACTCTGAGTTGACGAGAATCTCTCTCATGACTCTAGCATAGGTAGGTCCTCCTGCAGTCAAGCAAATCAACTATGTCAATCCTAGTAGCATTCCCTTTTCATCACAAAGTGCTGCTCTTTTTAGTACTCCCTGTTCATCATAAAGTACTTCTTTTTTATCCTAGTAGCATTCCCTGTTCATCACAAAGTGTTGCTTTGATTCTATCTTTTAGGGCACCTACTTGAGTGTATCCTCTTGAGTAGCTTATCTAATTGACAATGTATGTTCTATCACACAATTGTCAATTTTAGCCTAATCCAACTGACAACGTATGTTTTATCACAAAATTGTCAATTTCTATGGTACTCCTTGTTCATCACAAAGTGCCTCGATCTATCTTGTCCTAGGGCCTCTGCTTGAGTGTATCCTCTTGAGTAGTTTCCTGATTGGCAACGTATGTTCTATCACAGAATTGTCAATCCTAGCCCTATCATAGTCTTCCGTAGAAGACCTGCTTGAGTATATCCTCTCAACAGCTTATCCAATCGACAACGTATGTTTATCACAGAACTGTCAATTTGACCTTGAAGACACAAACACGCTTAAACTTGATATAGACGTGCCTAGCCTACCCAGACGCGCTTGGCACCAATGCAGATGCGCCTTACCATTTTTACCCTGCTTGACATTTTTCTAAGCCATACCTAATGCACATTTATTGCCCTACCTAGCATGCATTTATGACAACATTTAATGCGACCAAAGTACAAGGAGGTTTTGTGGTACTTACCAGCTCTCCTGCATCTGCTGGCCTCTGAAATCGGCGAACGCGATCGAATATGTGAACCAATGCCATCGCTGTTGATTGCTGCTGCTCTATGCTCTCTCTGCACTCTGATCTCTTGGATGTGTGGATGACAACGATGATGTTTTCCCCTCGTGGTCTATCTTATAGACTACCCTAACCCTAGCCCTAGCCCTAGCCCTAACCCTAGTCTCCTGAGTTAGTCTTCTTTATCTCATGACTCTGTCACTCTATCCTATCTGATCAATCCATTCTAGCCTTTCTTTCTTATCGAGAGATTGTATGTGATCTTTTCACATTTTACATCCAATCTCTCGAGGGGGCATATCATTCCCATCTTGGGGCAACTTTGTATCAATTCATATTATCTTATTTGAAACAAAGCGACAAGCTAAATTGTCTCAAAGAGGGGCAAAATGTAGACACCTAAAATTGTTCTGTCTAATTAAATAAATATTTTTATTTATTTAATTATTTTAAGCCTAACTCTTCTATTAATTGAATAAATCTTTATTTATTTAATTAATTCATTTATCCTCTTTTAGCCTCATTTCTCATTTAAATAAATAATTTTATTTATTTAAATTATCCTTCCCCTAAATTAAATAAATACTTTTATTTATTTAATTGATCCCACTTCTTCTATTAATTAAATAAATCTTTATTTATTTAATCAATTCATTAGACTTTTCTACCTATGACACATGTCATTCATCTCTTAATTCTTACACTACCTACCCTCTCATTATTTTCTTATTTTCTCTACCTACCCTTTAATCCTAGCCGACCATTTATCTTTTACACCTTTCAATCTTATCCCTTCATTTCTTATGGTGTCTTCTATATAAGGAGATGCTTCCTTCATTATCAACCCTAATCAGCTAATCATTCTATTCAACTAATCGATCTTTGAAGCCTCCTAGCATTCAAACTTTCATATGCTATCAAACCTACTTGCAACCACATTTCCATTCTTTGTTGAGCTCTTGTGCACACATAAAATCTGAGAGCTAATATACATCAAGCAAGATCAATGGAGATAGAAAGAATGGAGATTGAAACCCTATTGAACATGTGATGGTATAATTTTTGTGATTTCATTGATTTGCATTGTCTTAGGTAATCTTCATATGTTATGGTGGATCTTTGTTGTTGTTAGGCTAGGGTTTTGTGGTTGAATTCATTTAGTCTTTCAATATTGTTGTTTCCACTTTCACCATAAACAAATATCATTCAGACTACAATCGGATTAAGATGAACTGAAAGAATAACATCTCCTAATGCTTGATGACAGTTCTGGTTAAGCTCATTTGTCCGCCCTTCAACAATCTCTGCTCAATACATCATATCGAAGGATAAATTCACTTATGCGCAAATACACCACTCTTTGATAATGCAGACACAATATCGACACCCAAAATACATGAATATAACACCTATTTATACAATTCATCAACTTTGACTACAAGGTCGGCCAAACCCTCAACTCTTAATTATAAAACTACATCACATGATACATAAATCAACCACCAGACCAACACAATACCATAGATGATATAGCATGGACCCAAATCAACTCCTCAAACACGCAACACCACCAGAAATCTCGCCAAGATCAACTGCAACATGCTACACCACCGAAAATACCGCATAACACAAAGAATATCACCGAACCTATAAGATCTTCAAGAATGTGCACAAGGATCAATATGGACCTCCAAAAAAAATAGGACATGATTAGGAAACACTAACAAGCACGTTAGGACCATCCGCAATAGCTGCACCAACACCACTTAATCAAATCTTCATCGATCAACACGCTAACACTCAAGAACACTTAACAACACCGATTCAGAGTAGAAAAATAACTTGCGGAGCACCAAATAATGAACCATCTGAAATGAAGATACACATGAACATCCAAAACACTCTCCCAAATCCGCAACTTAAGATATGATCATATCGGAGCACAATGAATCAAATACCAGAACACTGCAACATTGAACACCGAAAACTAATCTTCATACCTAAATCCACAGCCCGATCAAATCATCATGAAATTAATAGAATGAAGTAGAGATACTGGAGATACTTCATTATTGAACCACAAATCCTCATCAACAAACCAAACCAAATCAACTCACTGCAATCACCAGAACACCGAACGACTCTCTGCAACACCAAAACATAGGAATATGTTGACATAAATGACAATAACATATCCTAGCAACAACAATATCCAACACTCCCTTCTTTTCTTCCTTCTCCCTCCTTATCCCCACCTCTCTCTATCTCTCTCTTTCCTACTAATTCTTATTCTCTCTCTATTGTCTATATCATCAGCTTTCCATCACACCCTCTCTCCACCTCTCTATGTATCCATCCATATCTCATTATCAACCTCTCTCTACCCTCCATCTATCTCAATCCTCTCTCTCTCTCTCTCTAGGTGTCTCACCTCTCTCTCCCCCTCTAGGTATCTTATATCTCTATCTAACCCCTCTCTAGTTCTCTCCCTACCTCTCCACCTCTCTCCCTACCTTCTTACCCCTCTCTCTCTCTTCTTTAACTTCTCCACCATTTTCCTCTTTTTCCCTCACCTATATACTACTCTCCTCTCTAGGTCTCTCACTCCATGTATACCTATCCCTCATCCCTTCCTTAGCCCTCTCTTTCTATTTGTTCTCTATCCATCCTCTTCTCTCTCATTCTCCCAAGTCATCAACTTTGTTGGTGTAAATAATTATTCATCATGGATATTATTACACTTTACTTAAGTTTACTTAGGAAATGCATTTCATAGTAGTTTGGGTATGAGACACTTGGGTGTTTGTGCCACATTGGGATAGTGTGTGTAGGAGAATTTCCACCTTTTATGGTGTTGATCTTGTTGTTACACTCCACATTCAGTGGGTGATCCACCTCATGTGGACTATTATATTGTTTCTCCTACCTATCCACACCTATTTCCTATCCACCCTTGTTTCTTATTGAGCCACATGTCATATTTGTGTGCTCACATATCCATAAGCCTTGCTTATATAAGTAGACTCATCTACATTGTATGTAAATGGAACAATTGATCATTTATCTATTGACGAGAATGTAGTTTATTCTTATCCTATATTTTGTCTCTCTATTGTACTTTTCATTGAGCTCTTGATCTTGGCAGAATATCACATGGTATCAGAGCCATTGGGGCTTCATTGATTGGTTTTTAGAGACATCGTGGAAGGCTTCTATTTTCGGATCTGAGGGATTGCATTTTTTGGAGGCATCTTAGAGCGTTTTCGACCTCACCATTGCGTCCGGGAGGCCATTTCCATAAAAATCGAGTATAAATTCGACCCATTTTGGTGAAAATCAATTTTTGGGTGTGGAGGAAGTTTTCTGCCCAATTTGGGCGGTACGGTACAGAATTTTCGGATTTTTTTTCAATTTTATTTTTTATTTTTTTTCTGAAAATTATTTTCCAGTTTGAAATTTTTTTTTGAGAAAAAAAGAAAAAGAAAATAAATTTTTTGGAAATTATTTTTTGGGATCCGTACCTTCTGCCCAGTCAGCAGCGCACAGTGAGCACCACATTAGTAGCGCCACGTCAGCAGTCCAGTTGGCTGCCAAATCACCCTGCCACGTCAGCAACCCAGTTGGTTGCCACATCACCTGCCAAATCACTTGCACAGTCAATGCCCAGTCAGCCATGAAGATTGGGCGACGGTCATACGGCCGTCAAATTTAACCTCCCAGTTCACTGACGTCATCATTTTTCAAAAATTTTGCAGGCCTCTCTCATTGAGCTTTTTGATTTTGCAGTTCAACTTCAAATGGCCATATCTTCCTCATTTTTGCTCCTTTTTTGGTGCAATTTTTTTGAAATGGGCTAGAATTTCGTGTAATTTCACGTGGTGGAATTATTTTCTGATTTTTATGGACAAATTTTTCATAATTCTCAGTTTTTGGTGACTGTACCTGTCCAATCCTTGTTTCTGCAACTTCCAGGTCTCCGATCGGGCTCATACGAACTCCTTTTCAAGTGCAGTTTTTTTTGAAAGTGCATTATTTTTTATCTACTCTCAGAATATGCTATCATTTTGCAGTAATTGTGGGTAGAAATTGTACTTTCATCATATGGTCTTATTTGGCCAATTTGACATTTGTATTGCATAGATCTATCTTTCTAATCTTTTGCTTTGAAGTTCTCAGCCTATTGGGGCAGTTGTAAAACAAAATCAGAATTCCACCTTGCCATTGTTTGCAAGTGGCATATTGTACACACACTACATATAAAGTGCCAAAATCATCATTTTTTGGGGGGGTACTTTGATTGAGTGAATTTGTGAGGGTGTCTCTTGTGCTTTTGTACTCTTGTGTTCCTTCCTTTTTGCTGCTATGGGTTCTTCTAAGTTTTCTCTCTTAACTCCTCATAATTATGCTACTTGGAAAATTGATGCATGGAGTAAACTTATGGAAAAAGGACTCACTCATTACATTGATGGAATTATTGTTGCTCCCGCTAATCCTAAGGTTGTTCCAGTTGGTCACTTGGATTGGCTCACTAAAAATATCATGGCAATTGGTACCTTAAGAAAGTATGTATCAAAGGATCTCATTTTTCATATTGAGAAGTGTACTCTAATCAAGGATGCTTGGCAAAAGTTTCAAGACTTGTATGGTCAAGTTGATGAGATTAGGGGATATCAAATTGATAGTGATCTCACCATGTTAGATCCCAAGAACTTTGATACTATACAAGATTATGTCACTAAGGCAAATGAGTTGAGGGCACAACTCAAAGATTGTGGCATTGATAAGAAGGATACTCAATTGATCTTCAACTTGATAGGCAAGCTTCCACAATAATATGCAACATTTATTTCTAGTTTACAAACCCATAGGATGACAATGGGTTCAAGCTACACAATGCCTACATTTGATGCTTTTAATGAAATGTTGATGATGGAACAAACTAAGTTGATAAGCATGGGCATTCTTAAGACTTCTAAGTCTCAAGGATTAGTGGCAAATCAAGGGAACAAAAGAAATCAAGGAAAGGACAACTCAAACAAGAAGAAATGGCAATCAAAGCCTAAGGACAAAACATCATCCTCTCCACAACAAGGAGATACATCCTCTTCCAAGAGGGATAATTCACTAAAGAGGGAGAGACCTACTTGTGCCTATTGTAAAAAGTTTGGTCATGCGGAGCGTCGTTGCCATTCTAAGAAGATTGATGAGCTCATACATATCCTCAAAAAGCATAACATTGATTTGCCTAATGTCTACAAGAAGGATGATTCATCAACTTCCATTTCCTCACATTCAAAAGGAAAAGGGCAAGCATTCATGGCTTCTACAAGTGGGAAGACTCACTCTTTTGGGACAAGAAAAGGAAAAGCTCTATGTGCTACTATCAGTCATGATTCAGAGAGATGACTTCTAGACTTAGGGGCTTCTCATCATATGGAATCTTCGCAGTCTATGTCCTCTACATTTGAGCCTTGCACCATGCCACAGATTTTGATGGGCAATCATACATACATGGATGTGATTTGGAAAGGATCTATTGACATTGGGGATAACACCTTCAATGATGTGTTGTGTGTACCCCACTTGACAAACAATCTCCTTTCTATCTATCAAATCACACATGGCACAACTAAGAGAGTTGTGGAGTTCACACTTGAGTCAGTTTTCATTAGAGACTTGGAGATTAGAGCTATCATTGTGACTGGGGTGGTTGATCATGCATCCCGGTTATACTCCTTTTCAGATTTTGTTGATGATGATGATTTCACATTTGATGATTCTACACATGATGATCACACTTCTTGTGATGGTTCAAATTTTGAGGAGAACTTTGGGCACTTGAACATGGGGATTCTCACAAGTGAACCCGTTCTTGACTCTTGTATTCCATCTCCTCATATTGATATCACATCACCTATTGCACCTAATGATGTGGATGGTGCGACAGTTTTGCCTTCATGTGATTTAGTGCAACAGGATATTCATTGTCTTCCAGCTTCAGATTCATGGGCTGATTACTTGACAGACATTGCAAGTTTATTTATGGAATCCTACATTCCAGATTTGGGAGACATCATTGATGACATTCATCTTCTCTTTGATGAAGGTGATCCTTCTTCGATTGTTGCGAGGGAACACTTTGACCCTCTTGTTCATTCTCTACATGATCATTCTTTCGAGGTTGACATGATTGTGGATACTTATGTATAGTAGTTGGAGGAGGTCTCTTTATCTTTTGAGGAGACATGTGAGTCTTTGGGACATGTTCTACATCCATCTCCACTAGATCTTGGAGTGCCTTTTTCAGCAGTTTGGCACAGTTTACCACCTTTGGAGGGGGTATCTTTCAGCATCGACATGGGGACACTTGAGCAGTTTTCAGAGATTCCTTTCATCATGAGTTTTCTTCATACATCTTCCCTTCATGATTGGGGAGACTTCATGGATACACCTTTGGTTTTGTTTCTTCCTTAGGAGAGGAATGTTGTTCGTTGTTTGTGGAGCAGTTTCTTCATACATCGAGCTTCTATCATTGGTGCAGAATCCACATTGAGGGGGGGCTTCCTAGCTTCTCTTCTTCTCTCATATGGGGGGGATTTTTTCCTCACATGGGGTTTTGTCCTTCACATTCTTCTATGAGAGTTCTCTTGTATAGCTTTCATCTCTCTTTTGGGGGAGGGTTTTTTCCCATTGGGTTTTCCTCTCTTTCCCCACTTTGTGAGAGATTTCATTGCATTGGTTTTCATGCATTCACATTTGTACATGGGTACCTAACATGGCCTAGTAGCAGGGACCCATCTTGCATTGCTTAGTTGCATTGTAGACTTAAGTGCATTCCCCTAAGTTGCACTTAAGGGGGGGTGTTGGTGTAAATAATTATTCATCATGGATATTATTACACTTTACTTAAGTTTACTTAGGAAATGCATTTCATAGTAGTTTGGGTATGAGACACTTGGGTGTTTGTGCCACATTGGGATAGTGTGTGTAGGAGAATTTCCACCTTTTATGGTGTTGTTCTTGTTGTTACACTCCACATTCAGTGGGTGATCCACCTCATGTGGACTATTATATTGTTTCTCCTACCTACCCTTGTTTCTTATTGAGCCACATGTCATGTTTGTGTGCTCACATATCCATAAGCCTTGCCTATATAAGCAGGCTCATCTACATTGTATGTAAATGGAACAATTGATCATTTATCTATTGATGAGAATACAATTTATTCTTATCCTATATTTTGTCTCTCTATTGTAATTTTCATTGAGCTCTTGATCTTGGCAAAATCTCACAAACTCTCCTCTTCTATCCCCCCTTATGTATCTCACCCCTCTCTTCCAATCTAGGTTTGTAGCCTCTCTCACACCCTCTAGGTATCTCATCTCTCTATATGTACCCTTTCTAGTTTTCTCCCTCCCCCTTACCACTCTCCCTTTATATAAGCTCTTATTCTCTTCTCTTTCTTCCCTCACCTCTCTATCTCATTCCTTAGGTCTATTATTTCCTCCACCCTATTACCTAAAACCTATACCTTAAACCCTATATTAGATAGAGAGAGAGGGGTTAGGAATTGCATGCATAAAATATCAATTATATGCGAATAAATATTAAACAAAGGAATGAAAAACACATATATAATAAACATAGATGAGACAATTTTTAACGTGGTTCACCCAAACTTGGGCTACGTCCACCAAATAGAGAGTCCAATATTATTATCTAGTTAATTGAACCAATAAAAGGGGAGAAATATAACCTCTGAGTCTAATTAGGCTCCATGTAGCAACAATCTCCCACTTAGAGATTGGTCAGACTCCACAACATAATGTGTGTGTGTGTGTGAGAGAGAGAGAGAGAGAGAGAGAGAGAGAGAGAGAGAGAGAGAGAGAGAGAGAGAGAGAGAGAGTTCATAAAGGGAGATAGATAGAGAGGTGAGATACCTAGAGGGCGAGAGAGAGGTTAAATACCTAGATGGGAGAGATATATAGAGGGGCATATAGAGAGGCAGAGAGGGAAGGAGGGAGAAACGTAGAAAGGGGAGAGAGGGAGAGAGAGAGGGTAGGAGGGAGAGGTGATGACCTAGACAATGGAGATAGGGAATATAGAGAGATAGTATAAGAGAGAGTCGGGGAGGTATATATATATATATATGAGGGTAATAAGGGGGAGATAAAGAGGGAGGGAGAGACACAAAGATGGGAGAAAGGTGAGAGATAAAAGAGAGAGAAATGTATTGACATGGATAATACTCTCAACCCTATGTACCTTAAACCCTGTACCATCAATCTTGTACACCAAACTCTATGCCAATTTTCTCAACCCTAAAATCTATATCCTCAACCCTATATCATACTCTCTTTTCCCTAAACCCTATACAAGGGAGGGAGAGGTGATGACTGAGAGAGGGGAGGGAGAGAGAAAATGAGAGAGATATGAACAAAAATAAAGAGAGAGATAGGGAGTGATTGGGTGACCTAGAGAGGGGATAGATACAAAGGTGATGGAGAGGGAGAAGTTTCAAAAAAGAGAAATAGGGGTAAGGAGACAAGGAGAGGGGTGGAGAGAGAGGTAAATTACTAGAGAGGGGAGAGATATCCTAGAGCCTAGAGAGAGAGGGCAATAGACTTAGGGGAGAGATAGAGTGAGAGAGATATGGGGGGAGATAGGTTGATAATGATATAGGGAGAGAAAGGTATAGAGATAAAGATGGATGTAAGGAGAGACTTAGTGATGGGGAAAGAGAGGATGGGAGGGAGAGGCAGTGATCAACAAAATAGAGAGAGGGGAGAGAAACAATAAGATAAGGATAGATAATAAGAGAGAGGGAGGGATATATATGGGGTAAGGAGGGAAGGTGAGGTAGAGAGAGGTAGAAAGAGGTCATGGAAAGAGTGATAAAGAGAGATATATAGGTCTAAAGTTTGGTCGAGATAAAGAGAGTGAGATAGAGATAGTGAGAACAAGTTTATATTTTATATGATCCTCTAAAAACTAAAATCTACATTATAACTCCTATAGAGCCGAAACCACTCTCAAACATCTTGACAATATATACATGAAATATAACTTAAAGCATTAGTCAAAATAGACATATTGAAATGTGAAAATTTATACTTAAATGTTATATTTCATGTATATATTCTTCTTCAGGGGTGGGTATAACTTGTGTCCAAATTAGAACATTTACCCATTTATAAAACTTGCAATTTAACAATGCAGAACATTTGGTGCTCGCTAAATGGTTTGCATTGGAAAATAGAAATCCTTTGGGTTGGATTTTTGTTGGGCATCCAACTCGAAGGTTTGGAAAACCATTTCATGCCAATGACACATTTTATGAAAAGATAAAAAGTGGCACCTTTTTGGTATCGCATCTTGCTGCACTTGCCCCACATTTAAATATTTTTTAATTGATCAATTTATTATGCATTCATTCTTTCCTGACTATCAGTTGCTCTTATAACCTCCTACATTGTGTTAGGACTCAATCCCACCATGCCACATTTTTCTTGAGTCATGGTACCTCTATGCACTTAGGTTACATTTAACCTATCACATATAACCATATAAGAATTCTTTGTCTTGTTATCCATTTAATAATTATTCATAAGTGTTGCTTCTTATTTTCCTCCATGTATCTACTCTTGTATTGAACATTGCTAGGGTCTCAAAAAATCTTAAGGTCTAGAGATTTTGGTTCATTTTCTTAGTTTTCTAATAGTTTACAATATTTCCCTTCTAATTGGATGTGGTATTTCCTTTCTCAACCTCATAGGATGATCGCACAATAATGGGTTACACTTTTTAGCCAACTTTGACACTGAAATAAACATTTTGAAAAAAAACTTCACATTCAGACACCTATTACCGCTAAACCTTAAAGAATCTGTAGATGATGTAAACTAGTGATTTGTGTCATTTTGTATGTGGATTCTAAATATATTTTTTTTAATTTTTTTGGAATAAATTTGTATGATCCATTTTTATATCTTCCTTGAAAACTAGTTTTTAACAATAAACAATATTCTTAAAGAGTGGTACTCAGTTGTGTTGGGATTAAGGTGTCTCAACCTTTGCAAATCCTAACTTTGGCTAATGCATTTATTTAGTAATTTATTATTTTATTTATTGCCTACAAATATCTAGTCATCTAGTGGGATCCACAGGCCTGGTGGCATCCTACTTGGCGATGACTGTATGACACATATGTTGTGCATGTGGAGGTGGACATCCCACGTGAGGATCTTGACAAGTGTTGGCCTATGACAGATTCTATGACAAAATGAACAAGTGGAAGGAGATACCTTTTGCATGGAGAGGGTTATGATGAATTGTAAGAGAATAAGCTAAAATTAGTCATTTATTACAGATTCTCTTATAGTTGTAAGTGTTGTAAGCTATGACAGTTGTAAGATGCATAAGAGAATCTGTCATACCTCCAAACAATAAATTATGGCTGCCCAACTTAGGAGGTTTGAATGGAGAGTCATTTGGAGACATACATATGTTATTTGCATGCTTTTTGGTGGCCGAAAAGTAGGGCCAAATGTTATGCATGACCCCATCTTGATGCTTCATCTAGAAGTTTCCTTTTGAGTTGTATTTCTCTATAAAAGGTAGTATTAAGGAGAGTTAGATGTGTAATGTTTGTAGGTGAAGTGTTATGCTATCAAAATTAATCCCAGTTGTGGGTTGTAGTTATAGAATCCTTGTGAAGAAGCTAAGTGCTAGCATTGTATTGTAAGAATTTTGATTATTGGAATAGAAAGTACAATGCTTTTGGAGTGTGGGGTTTTTTTGCCTGAAAGAGATTTCCCCACAATATATCTTCTATTCATTTTGTTTATCTTTATGCATGTTTTTTTGATACCTATGGATGTGTTTCTATTTTTGTAATAGAAGATTTGACAAAAAAATATGTTGAATTTGCCCCACTAGATTAGTGTTAGGAAGAGTTTTCCGCAACTTAGCTTCCTTTTAGTTGGTATCAAAGCCTGGCCAGTTTTGGTTCTATTGTTGGGTAACAGGTTTTTTGTACTGATCACAGTTTGAGTGGGAGATTTTGCAGAGTATTTTCAAAATCTTGTTGCAGGAAGACGATGGAAAGCACATTAGCAAAAGCTGATATGGAGAAGTTTAATGGTAGTAACTTCAAACCGTGGAAGTTGAAAATGGAAGATATGCTTGTGGATCAAGATCTATGGGCGATGAAATTTGGAACAAAACCTCAGAATACTATGTAGGATGTTTAGGATACGATGGATCGAAAAGCTAAGGTTCTTATAAGGCTCTGTTTGGCAAACTTTGCATTATTGAATGTCCATGAAGAGAAGTCTGCAAAAGATCTTTGAAAGAAGCTTGGAGATGTTTATCAAGATAAATCCTTGGTAAACAATCTTTTTTTTGAGAAATAAAATGTATTTTATGAAGATGGAAGATGGAGGATCCATTGCTGATCATCTCAATGTATATAATATAATTATTTCTTAGTTGGGTTCTATTGGTGACAAGATTGAGGAGGAGGATCGTTGCATGTTTCTATTGTGTTCTTTGCTTGACTCATGGGACCACCATGTTATGGCTATTGGGAGTACAAACACCAAGTTAAAGATGGATGAGGTGGTAGCATCATTACTTTTTGAAGAGATATGGAGGAAGACTTATGAGTCAGCCAAGGAGACTCTTGCAGTTCATGGTAGATCAAAAGAGAAAGGCAAGAAGAAGGAGAAGAAAGATGAAAAAGGCAGATCCAAATCCCGTGGGAGATCTAAGTCTTCTGGAAAGTCCAAGGCAAAGTGCTGGAATTGTGGCAAGACCAGTCATTTACATAAAGAGTGTAAGGAGGAGAAAAAGAAGACAAGATCCTTTGATTCAGATTTAAACAAATCCTGTCAAGATGATGATGAAGAATTTGTCATAGCCTTGGAAACGCATGCATCACAAGATGCGTGGTTGGTTGATTTGGGTACATCTTTTCACATGACCTCACATCAGGGTTGGTTTTCAAAGTATGAAGAATATGATGGTGGAAAGGTGTATCTCGATGATGACTCTCATTTGAAGGTTGTTGGTTGTGAAAGAGTGAAGATTAGATTCCTTGATGGAAGAGTGAAGGGGATCTATGGTGTAATGCACATCTCAGGTTTGGCACAAAATCTACTCTCTGTAAGTAAGTTGAGTGATGTGGGTGTGTAGGCTATTTTCCCGCAAGGTGGATGTAAAATTACTAGAGGTTCTATGGTGCTTGCTAAGGGTGTTTGGATAGGCACCTTATATAAGTTGGATGCATGCACTGTATAGTGATATAGTGCTTCTATGGAGTCCAAGAAGAGGGCTCTGTATTCTTCATCCTCACTGTCAGATCGAGCTATGAAGAGGACAATTGCTTCTACATCTGATGGTCGTGCTTTTTGGGTACCTAAGGGTGCCAATGCTTTGGAGATGAAACTCCCAGCTAAGAAAACAATGTTATGGAACCAAAGACTTGGTCACATTGGTAAGAAGGGTCTCAAAACCTTGAAAAGTAAATTCCTCGTGGAGGGGCTTGAAGATCGTATTCTTGAGTTCAATTTTGTGAACACTGCATCTATGGTAAAGAAAATCGTGTTCAATTTTACTCTAGTTATCACAAATCTTCTGGGTTGTTGGACTTGATACATTATGATGTTTTTGGTCCTGTTAATGTTCCCTCAATTTCAAAATCTGTGTATTTTGTTTCATTCATTAATGACTACAGTAGAAGGATATTTGTTTATTTTCTCAAAAGTAAATATGAAGTCCTTAGTCCGCTTAAGGAGTTTAAGGCTCAAGTTGAGAATCAGACTAGAAGAAAGATTAAGTGTTTGAGGATTGACAATGGTGGTAAGTTTTGCTTAGAAAATTTTGACAGGTCTTGTAAGGACCATGGGATTGAGAATCTTAAGACAACTCCATACACCCCTCAACAAAATGGAGTTGCAAAGAGGATGAACAGGACGTTGATGGAGAGGGATAGGAGTATGCTTAGTGGTGATGGCCTTGAACAAAATTTTTGGGCTAAAGAAGTATCCACTACCAGCTATCTGGTAAATAGATATCCTACATCAACACTTGTTGATAAGACACCTATGGAGGTGTGGTCAGGATAGAAGCCCTCGATGAGACATATCATAGTATTTGGTTGTGAAGCTTATGCTCATGTTTCGAATGAAAAGAGATCTAAGTTGGAGAACAAGGTATTAAAGTGTATCTTTATCAGCTATGGTGTCGATGTAAAAGGGTACAAGATTTGGGATCCAGTGACAGAAGGTTATTGATGCAGGAGAATCCCTAGTTCTTGGCAATCTTGCATCAACCAAAAAAAATTCTTTTTAGTTTGTTTCTTGTTTTGCAGTTTCAACATTTCTTTCTGCGTTTCATTTATTTTGCTCACCGGATCTTGCAGAGATGGGTTTTGCTTGTGGATATGTTCACCTACCTTATCCTAAGTCGACATGATGTTTGGATCTATTTTCAACAAGTTATTGTTTCTGGAGTCTAAGATAGTTTTCCAGCTTAGAACATTGGAACCATTTGGACCTATTTTCTATTGGCAAATCTTGCAGATCCTTTTCGTAGCTTGCTAAGCCTCAATTCATTGTTTCCAATGTCCCTTGGTGTGTGGTTGACCTTCCCTTAGATCTGCACTTCATTCTATGAATTTTACAGAGGATTCTCTTTGGAAGAGGCTGACCTGGTTGTTTTACACGTTTCATCTTGTTCTTCGATATTTGATTCATCTTGGGCTGATGTGGATCACTCTTGATCATATAAATCATTGTAATTAAGCATTAGAAATCAGTTAATTAGAACATAGAAGATAAGATCTTGACGTTAAGAGGTCCAAATTGACCGATATTGTACTTGAGCATGTATGTACTCAGGCCAGTGAGCCAAATCTGATAAGCCTGCATGTTGTTGATAGATTGTAAATGATTTCATGATATAATTCGGTCTATTCTGCATTGCCTCCATCACATTGTGTTGCTTCTGTTGTGTTTACTCTTGCTGCACGGTCCAAATTGTTCTCTTTGAGGACCCTCCTAACCATGATTGCACCAAGTGGTATCAGAGTGAGATTTCATTCTAGAGATTGCGTTGTCCTGAATTTTTTTGTTGTAGGGTGGCAAATTGCGGATCTAACTTACAACTATAGAGGATTGGCATGAAGATGGCTTGAAGAAATGATAGAGGTGTTGGAGCGCGTGGAAATGAAGACCCTGTTGTAATAGAAATGTTGAGAGGAATTGCAGCCTAATTGGAAGCTATAGAAACAACCTAAAGAAGAGGTTGACATGTCGAAGATTTAAGTGATGATGAAGAAGAAGAATTAGTTGAAGAACAAGGAGCAAATCTACAGGTGAATGATTCAGATGAAGAGAGGTTTATAAGAGCATTGTCAAGAGCGAATACCATACCACATTTTAGTCCACTGGATTATGATGGCAAGTTGGATTTAGATGAATTGTTGGATTGGATCACAGAGATGGAAAAGTATTTTGATTTTGAAGGTACCATAGAAGATAAGAAGGTAAGATATGCTTGTACTAAGTTGAAAGGTCATGCATCTCTTTGGTGGGAACATTTGCAGGTAGATAGGCAGAGAAGAGGTAAAGAAAATATTAAATCTTTGGAACGGATGGTCAACAAGTTAAAATTGAAGTTTATGCCAACGGATTATCAAGTGAACATGTTCTAGAGGTTGCAGAACCTAAAGCAGAAGGATTCTAGTGTGAAGGGGTATACCAAAGCATTCTACAAGTTGAATATCATATTCAAACATATTGATGATGAGATTAAACAAGTTGCTAGATATTTGAATGGGTTGTGAATGTCTATACAAGATGAACTTAGTCTAATCAAGTTGCAAAGTGTTGAGGAAGCTTATCAATATGCCCTGAAGGTAGAGGAGAAGTTGAACAAAAGACATGAACAGAGGCAAAGAGGTAGAGGAGTAAGGTTTTCCAGAGGAAGATTTCAAGAAGGAAGAACCTATTCCGGAGGAAGAGGATCCTATGCTGATTAGAACAAAGACAAATAAGTTAGCAAAGATAGTGGTTCATACTGGAGAGACAAAATAAATTTTTACCAGAAGGAGGAATATGATGGTTACCAGAATGAGGGTTATGGAAAAGAAGACAGAAGATAGGATAAGAGAGTGTTTAGAGGAACTTGCTTTAAATGCAGAGGAGAAGGACATCGTGCTTTCAAATGTAGGAAGGTAGAGAGCAGTGGAAGAAGACCATACCGGATCAAATAACAAGCTGGAAGATGGAGAACCGTTGATGATGAGGAGAGAATTGTGTCATACCAAAGATGATGAAGAGCCCTTATAGAGGAGGAATTTGTTCAAGACAAGATGTAAGGTATCTGGTAAGTGTTGTAAGATCATTATTGATAGTGGTAGTTCAGATAATCTTGTTTTAGAGAAGATGGTGAATAAGTTGAATCTAGAAAGGTTGAAGCACCCTAAACCTTATCAGATGGCATGGATTCAAGATGATCATAAGATACTAGTAAGTGAGCGATGTTTGGTAAAATTGAAGATTGGAACTTATCATGATGAAGTTTTGTGTGATATTATGCCTATGAATATTTTTCCTATTTTGTTGGGAAGACCTTGGCAGTTTGATAGACAAACAATATATGATGGGAGATAGAATATATACACAATTGTTGCAAATGGAATGAAGAAAACCTTGTTACCCTTGGAGGATCCTCTTAAGAGTGAAGTTTGTACAAGTGCTAGGATTTTTTTGGTGGATGGAAGAAGATTCCTGGATGGAATGAGACATGAGAATGTGTGTTTTTCCTTAGTTCCTAAGAGGACTGAGAATTCAAAGAACGAAGAAGAACACTTGGAGGAGATAAGGGAGTTGCTAACAAAGTATGGAGACATCATTTTAGATAATGTACCTGAAGGATTACCACCTGTGAGGAGCATTAGTCATTGCATGGACCTGATTCTCGGAGCTAGTTTGCCTAATAAAGTAGTACACTATATGACATTGATAGAGAATGAGGAATTAAATAGACAAGTGCAAGAATTGTTGCAGAAAGGATTGATGAGAGAAAGTTTGAGCCCATGTGCGGTGCCAACAGTGTTAGCACCTAAGAAAAGTGGAGAATGAAGGATGTGTACTGATTCTAGAGAAATCAATAAGATTAAAATGAAGTAACAGTTTCCCTTGCCTAGGATGGATGATATAATGGATTGTTTGAGTGGAGCCAGATAGTAACAAAGATAGATTTGAAGAATGGATACAATCAAATCAGAATCAAAGAAGGAGATGAGTGGAATACAACATTCAAGACAAATGAAGGACTGTATGAATGGTTTGTGATGCCTTTTGGATTGACTAATGCACAAAGTACTTTCATGAGGCTGATGAATGAGGTATTGAAAAAATTATTGGGTAAGTTTGTTATTGTGTATTTGGACGACATTTTGATATTCAGTAAGAGAAAGGAAGAACATTTCTTGCATTTGAGACAAGTTTTGCAGAAATTGAGAGAAGATAAGTTGTTGATAAATATTAAGAAGTGCAGTTTCATGGAAGAAGAGCTAGTCTATTTGGGATTTATGATATCTACAGATGGATTGAAGATGGACCCTGAGAAGGTAAGAACAATTTTTGATTGTCTTACACTGGAAAGCATTGGGGAAGTAAGATCATTTCATGGATTGGCTAGTTTCTACCAGAAGTTTATCAAAAATTTCAGTTCTATTTGTAGCCCTATGACATAAGCAATGAAAGGAGACAAGAAGGATTTCGAGTGGACAACCAGAGCAAATAAGAGTTTTGAATTTTTGAAGCATAAGGTGACCAAGAAACTTGTGTTGGCTTTACCAGATTTTAGTAAAGTATTTAAAGTGGACTATGATGCAAGTGGAAATGCAATTGGAGCAGTGCTAAGTCAAGAAGTAAGACCAATAGCTTATTTTAGTGAGAAATTGAATGATGCAAGAAGGAGATATTCAGTGTATGATCAGGAACTTTATGTCACAATTCAAGCATTGAAGAAGTGGAGATATTACTTGTTGCCTAAGGAGTTTGTATTGTATACTGATCACCAAGCTTTGCAGTATTTGAACAATCAGAATATGATGAATCAAAGACATATGAGATGGGTAGAGTTCCTGCAGAGTTATGCCTTTGTGTTGAAGCATAGGAGTGGAAAGTCAAATAAAGTTGCTGATGCATTGAGTTGAAGGAGGAACTTACTGACAAAGATGAGAGTGACAATGTTAGGATTTGAGGAGTTGAAGAACTTGTATGATGATGACCCGGATTTTGCAGAACCTTGGAAAGCATGTAAAGAATCAGTTATGATAGACACAAGAAAGTGGTTGAATTAATTAATTCAGGATGAGATTTTGTTTAGAGGAGTTCAGTTGTGTATACTTAAGAGTTCTATGAGGGAGAGTCTGATAAAGGAGAAGAATAATGGAAGATTAGTTGGACACTTAGGTGTTGACAAAACAATGGCATTCACGAGTGAACATTAATTTTGGCCTCAGTGTCATAAGGATGTTAGGAATTTTGTGCAGAGCTATAGAGTTTGTCAAATTGAAAAAGGTAGTAGTTAGAATGTTGGATTGTATAAGCCTTTGATAGTCCTGAAGAGACCTTGGGAGGACATAAGCCAAGATTTCATACTTAGATTACCTAAGACACAGAGAGGAAATGATTCCATATTTGTGGTGGTAGATAGATTCTCAAAGATGGTGAATTTTATACCTTGTAAGAAGACAACAGATGTAGTGCATGTTGTAGACCTATTTTTGAAAGAGGTGGTAAGATTGAATGGATTACCTAAGAGCATAGTTTAAGACAGAGACACTAAATTTGTTGGATATTTTTGGAGAACACTTTGGAAGAAGATGAAGACATATTTGAAGTTCAGTTCTACTTTTCACGCACAGACTGATGAACAAATAGAGGTAGTGAACAAAAGTTTGGGAAAATTGTTGAGATGCTTAGTTGGAGAGAAGACCGTAAGTTGGGACTTGATCCTTGAAAAAGAAGAGTTTTCCTACAATAATTCAGTGAATAGGAGTACTGGAAGAGTTCACCTTTTGAGATTGTTACAAGAATACATCCGAGAGGCATATCGGAGTTGAGACATCATTAAGGAAGATATGAGGAGTGTAGAAGTAGAAGAATTTGTAGACCATATGAAGATACTGCATACTCAGGTTAAACAACATTTGGAGGACATGAACAATAAGTATAAGGAGAAAGCAGATGAGAAGAGGAGACACAAGGAATTTGAAGTTGGAGCTGAATTAATGGTGTACTTAAGAAAATAAAGATTTCCAGTTGGAACCTATAACAATTTGAAGATGAGGAAATTTGGACCTTGTAAGATATTTAAGAAATTCAGTTCTGAAAATGCATATGAAGTGGAGCTACCAGATGGCTTGGATATTTCACCTATATTCAACATTGCAGACCTACGTCAGTACCATGAGACAAAATTCAGTGAATACAATACAACAAAATTAGAGAAGAAGTTACCCTAGAAGGTACCAAATTGGATTGAAGACATATTGGACAATCGGTTGGGCGTAGCATCCAGAGCAATCAATATAAAGAGTATCTTGTGAAATGTAAGGACAAACCAATTAAAAATTCATCATGGATTTCTCAGGAAGAGGTAGACTACCTTGGTTTTCCTCTGACCCTAGCAAAGTGAGGGACTCACTTTTTCAACAGCCTCGGATGTCTGATGCAGGAGCATCCGTGGTTCTTGGCAATATTGCATCAACCAAAAACATTTCTTTCCAATTTATTTCCTGTTTTGCAGTTTAGACATTTCTTTCTGCATTTCATTTCTTTTTCTCACTGGATCTTGCGAAGCTGGGTTTTTCTTGTGGATATGTTCACCTACCTTATCCCAAGTCTGCGAGACATTTGGATCTATTTCCGACAAGTTATCATTTTCAGAATTTGAGACAATTTTCTGGCTTAGAACACTGGAACCGTTTGGATCTATTTGGTATTGGCGAATCTTGTAGATCCTTTCTATAGCTTGTGGAGCCTCAGTTTATTATTTCCAATGTCCCTTGGCATGTGGTTGACATTCCATTATATATGCACTTCATTCTATGAATTTTCCAGAGGATTCTCTTTGGCGGAGGCCAGCCTAGTTGTTTTACATGTTTCATATTGTTCTTTGACATTTGATTCATCTTGGGCCAACATAGATTACTCTTGATCATATATATCATTGTAATTAAGCATTAGAAATTAGTTAATTAGAACATAGAAGATAAGATCTTGAGGCTAAGAGGTCTAGAGTTGACCGATGTTGTACTTGAGCATGTATGTACTCAGGCCAGTGAGCCGAATCTGATAAGCCCATATGTTGTCGATAGATTGTAAATGATTTCATGATATAATTCAGTCTATTTTGCATTGCCTCCATCACATTGTGTTGCTTCTATTGTGTTTACTCTTGCTGTACGGTCTGAATTTTTCTCTTTGAGGACCCTCCTAATTGTGATTGCACCAGTTATCTGTAGTAGAAGTGTTCTTTTCAAAGAGATGAAACCTTCCATTACTGAGATACAACCAAAGAAAGAGGAGAAACAAAATAAGGAGGTAGTTTAGATTCCCTCTACCCCTGAGAAAGAAAAACTACGAGCACCTAGTGGACTTGATGATGAGGAGAGCTCTAGAAGCTCTAAAAGTTCTGAAGAAGATGAAGAACCTCAACCTCAGCCTTTGAGGAGGTCTACTCATGATAGGAAACAACCTGATAGATATGGGTATTCACTAGATAGGTTTGGATATTCATTGTTAGATTCTAATTGTATTTTTTCTTTGATTGCTAATACTGATGAGCCTAGGACTATTAGAGAGGCTATGGGTATGTATGATGCAAATTCCTGGATGGAAGCCGTGAATGATGATATGGTATCTTTGAAGAAGAACAATACTTTGGATTTGGTACCTTTGCCTGAAAGACGTAAGATTGTGGGATGCAAATGGGTGTTCAAGAAAAAGTTGGTTCTTGATGGCAGTGATGAGAAGCATAAAGCACGACTGATCATGAAGGGGTATTCCCAAGTTGAGGGAATAAATTATGGTGATATTTTCTCTCCCGTTGCAAAGATGACATCCATTTGGTTCTTGTTATCACTTGCTATAGTTCATGATTGGGAAATTGAGAAAGACGTGAAGACAAAATTCCTTCATGGCGATTTGGAGAGAGAGATTTATATGTCACAACCAGAGCATTTTGTAGTGAAAGGTAAAGAAAATCTAGTTTGCAGGTTAAAAAAGTCTTTGTATGGTTTGAAACGGTCTCCTAGGATGTGGTACCAAAAGTTTGATACCTATTTGTTGAGTTTGGGATTTCAGAGGTCTAAATCCAATCACTGTGTTTACTTTAAAACTAATAACGGTCACATTCTCATTATTGTATAATATGTGGATGATATGTTAGTGTTTGGGAATGGACATTTGATTTTTGACTTGAAGTCTCAGTTGTTAGCATAGTTTGAGATGAAATATTTAGGTACAACTAGGTACATTTTGGGGATGGAGATCAAAAGAGACAGATCTAATAGAAAGCTTTGGTTAAGCCAGAGTAAGTATGTGAATACAACGTTGGAGAGATTCAACATGACAACTTGTAGATCCATGATAGTTCATGTTGCATTGGGAATGAAGTTATCTGTGGAGGATTATCCAGAATATCCTTCAGAGGTGGAGGACATGGCCGGTGTACCATATGCGATTGTGGTTGGTAGTATCATGTATGATATGGTTTATACAAGACTAGACATTGCCCAAGCAGTGGGAGTCTTGAGTTGATATATGGTTAATCCTGGATGGGTGCATTGGGATGCAGTTAAAAGAGTGTTCAGGTATTTGGGGGGTACTTCCGAGTATTCCTTGTGTTACCATGGTTATCCTACTGGACCTCGACATTCTATATGTATTTGTGGATATCTGGATTTAGATTGGGCAGGTGATATTGACAGCAAAAGATTCACCGTTGGTTATGTTTTCACTATGAATGGTAGTGCTATTAGCTGGATGAGTAAGTGGAAAGCTGTAGTCGCTTTGTGCATGACAAAAGCAAAGTATATGGAACCTACTCATGCTTGTAAGGAATCCATTTGTCTTAGGTAGTTGTGTTCAGATATTGGGTTTGATGTAGGATTGATTACTATCTGTTGTAACACTCAGAGTGCTATTTTCTTAGCAAAGAATTTGACTTTCCATGCCAGAACAAAGTACATTGACATTCAATTTCATTTTGTTCGAGATATGGTAGAGGATGAGAAGGTAAAATTGGAGAAGGTTGACACTTTGAGGAATGTTGTAGATGCATTGATGAAACTAGTAAGCACAAAGAAGTTTAGATGATGTTCCAGTTCTATGGGCCTCTCGGCCCCCTGCAGTTGATTTATGGGCTATTTGAAAGGTCGTCGACAAGTGGGAGAATCTTGGGATTAAGGTGTCTCAACCTTTACAAATCCTAACAATGGCTAATCCATTTGTAATACCTCCAAATGGTAAATTTTGGTACCCAACTTAGGAGGTTTGAATGAGGAGTCATTTGGAGACGTACATGTGTCATTTGCATGCTTTTTGGTGGCCGAAAAATAGGGCAAAATTTTAGGCACGACCCCATCTTGATGCTTCATCTAGAAGTTTCCTCTTGAGTTGTATTTCTCTATAAAAGGTAGTCTTGAGGAGTGTTAAATGTGTAATGTTTGCAGGTGAAGTTTTATGCTGCTGGAATTAATCTAGGTTGTGGGTTGTAGTTGTAGACTCTTGTTGAAGAAGCTAAGTGCTGGCATTGCATTTTAATAATTTTGATTGTTGGAATACAAACGACTGTGCTTTTGGAGTGTGGGATTTTTTACCCGAAAGGTTTTTCCCCATGATATATCTTGTGTTCATTGTGTTTATCTTTACGCATGTTTATTTGATACCTATGAATGTGTTTCCGGTTATGTAATAGAAGATTTGATAATTTTTTTTGTAGAATCTCCCCCACTAGATTAGTGTTAGGAAGTGTTTTCCACATGTTAGCTTCCTTTCAAGTTGGTAGCACATAACGTTTTTCCTAAAATAGATAACAACGCGATTCTTTCGAATTTAGGTTTGTAATATTGATATCTAATGTTTGCAATTGGTTTCATAACATTATGATTAGTATTTTATATTTTATTGTTTTGAAGTAGAGTTAACTATAATTTTGACATAGGTTAATTTGGTAAGTCGTAACTTATGGTGTATATATCAAAATGTAATTTATATATTTTGTTGGAAACAGGGCTTCAATAGCTATTATGTAGATATTTTTCAAATATTTTTCATTAGTTTATTATTTTTCCATAAGCATTTAATAGAGAAGTCGATATTTGGTGAAAAGTCTATTTTTCAATTAAGATTTAAAATATTTCATAATAAACTCAATATATATTAAAATTATAAGCATTGGAAATATCACTTTGAGTAATACTATCATGCATTTGGGTTTGTCAAGATTGTTCCATTTGAGCCTTCAATCAAAGCTTTGAAGGACAAAAATCTGTAGAAAATTAGAGAGATCGGTGGGGAGATGTCTAGCAAATAGGTTCGATTGAAAAATAATAGGGTTCAATCGAACCCATGTTCTATTGAACATGATTGACACAATTTTAAATTTTTTTTTTTTGACGCTTATACATCTTTAAAAAAAACCTATTTAAAGGGGTTTGATCGAACGTAGGGCTCCATCGAACCCCTTTAAATATTAAAAAAAATTAAACCGAAAACACTTTCAATTGAACATAATTTTTGATTGAAAATATTAAAAAAATATGTTCGATCAAAAGCTATTTTTTGTTTGATCAACCATTCGATTGAAAGTGGTACAATTTTGGTTTTAGACAAAAGAGTAGAATTTTGGTTTTGTGCATCTAGTCCAACTTCTCTTTCTTGAAAGCTTTCCTTTGAATTTTTTTTGCTAATGTCCAATTTGTTGAATTTTGACCCCATATAATATATTTTCTCATCTAATATACATGTTCACTTCCACATCAAATCTCCACAAACTTCCTTATTTCTTTTCCATTCATCTTTTGACTTTCTTCCTTTCTCCTATACAAGAATTCAAATTCTAGCTAAATATTCTCATTCATGTTTCAATGATTCACTTCAATATCATTTCTCTCCATATCTCCAATTGATCATCCTTTCTTTTCTAGTGCCTTCCTTCCTCAAGAAATTCCATTTTCTATCTTAACTACATGTTTCATTCAAGTGTAGTTGCACTTGCATTTGTCACATTTGGTTGGAGCCACTTTTCCTAGAACTTCCTTTGTAGAGTTTCATCTTCAATCTATTTTTTTTTACCTAGTTGAAACCCTATTTTTTCCATCCTATTTAAATGATTTTTCCTACACAACCCTTCTTTCTAATGTCATACCTATCTATTGATGCTACCATCCTCCAAGAATCCTCCCCTCCCATGATGCCACATTAACGTCATCCTCTCTTTCCACCTTTGTGAGGTTTCCATATACATTAATACATGTGAACTCCAAGTTTAGTATCCAATTAAAAAATTTGATTTATCACAAGAATTTTAGAAGAATTTTCTCTTCATTATTTCCTCTTGGAAGTCAACTTGACTTCCTGGTTGCAATCACCCATGGGTAAGTGCACCCAGATGGTGAACAAAAAAATGACCACTAGCAAAAAAATCCCTAAAATAGAAGAAATGCGATTGCATTTTGTATGCTAGAAACGTGGTATCAACCCGCAAGAGGGGAAAACATCTCAAACACACACATGAAACATTATGTTAGAGGTTAGAAATCAAAATTCAAAACCAAGAAACTAGCTTTGAAAAAACAAACTCTAAGCCCGTCCAATGTTCCTCTATCTCTAAAGATCCTCAAGATTCAAGGTGACCCTCACTTGGAAGAGCACTTGATCTCTTGGATGACAACCTAGAGAATGAGATTTGTGAGAATTATTCTAAGATCTAAATGGAATTCAACTAAGATCTTAATGAAATGCTAAGATGAGATGATGAAGATGAGATGCAAAACTAGATGATTAAGATGCTAGATGAGTTCCAAATTGAAAGTTAAGATGATGCTAGATGAGTTAATTAAGCTATGTGAGTATGAAATGCTAGAAAAGATATGAAAGTAAGCTAAAAGATGAACTAAAATGAATCTATATGCTATGAGATGAATGCTTGATGCTAATGCTTGGATGCTTGAAGATGGAAAAATGAGCTCATTAACATACAAATTAACTATAATTTGGATGCACAAGATTTTTATCTCTTTTGAAGAAGGAATGGGCTCTATTTATAGGAAAAATAGAGAAATGGATGGTTGAGATTGAGTAATCTCAACAAGGGATACGATTGAAAGTTGTCAAACCATGGGAGAGATTCAATCCAATCCCAAGTTGACAAATGTCACCTTGAGAGGGCTTGAGAGGATGCTAAACAAGCATTAGATGCTAAGCAAGCAATTATGGATAACCTCAAGGAGTGACATCATTGGATAATGCCATTAACCAGGGAGGCATGCTATTACCCAAGAGGTAAACTCTTGTGCAACATGGGAAAATGGTTAAAGGGACAACCACCATGGCTAAGGGGGTTGGGCTTGTAAGAGGCATTAAATACCTTTTGAAGACTTTGGAGGCTAGCTTTCCCAAAGAGGATAACCACTAGTGGTTTATGTAAGAGCCTTACATGTTTGGAAGACTCAACAAGTTAACTTGTTGAGATAGATAAAGTCTTAAATGTATTTGGAAGACTTTCTTCCAAATTTGGAGAAGTGACTCCCCCAAATTTAGGAAAAGGACATGATTAGAAGATTTAGCCATGATTAAGGTGGATTAGAGGGTTTCTAGAAGGAATTAGGATGCAAGTGGGAGATGTAAGAGAATGCAATTGGGTGAGGGAAAAAAGGACTTTTAGTTAAATTAAAATGATTTAATTTAGCCAAAAGGGATGCAACTTGCATTTGTAGGATTTTGCAAGTGGGGGAACTATTCACAAATAATTAATGATTTATTTATTTGCAAAGGGGATTTTCAATTAAATGTGAATTTAATCAAAAGGGGGAAAATAGATTTTAATCAAATAAATAATATTTATTTAATCAAATGGCTAAGGGTACTTAATCGAACCTTAGTTTAATTAATAGGTTAGGCTAGAAGAAGGAGATTTAATCAAATCTTTAATTTGATTAAAAGGTCAATTACAATAATAGAGATATTAATTAAATCTTACTTTAATTAAAAGGAAGAATTAGGGATAATTAACTGAATAAGATTCACTTAATTCATTGTGCAACTTTTAGGTGTCTACATTTTGCCCCTCTTTGAGTCAACGTGTGACCACATGTGGATTCAAAGAAAAACGCTCAATTTGTCGTCAATTTTTTTCGATATGATATTACCGCCAAAATTGTCGATATGATTTCATGGATATAAAATAATGATTTCGATATGATATGCTGATGTGATTTGATTGGTCAATATGAAGCTAGCATGAGACCGATATGGAGGTTTGATATTGATAATGTTGTTGTCAAAATTGTCGATATGATTCCCTAGATATGAAGAATTGATTTGATATGAAATTGATATGATAATGCCCCCTCAAGAGATCGTTCATGCACTAAAGGCATGAATGATCACTCAAAAGAAGAAGAATGTTATTTGAAAGATAGAAGAGTGGATAGTTGTTGAAATGCATGGGTTTGATAAGATTGATTAGATTGATTGGATTGATAAGATTGATCAGATTGATAAGAATGAGATCAAGTCTGGTTTCAAGAATGACACCTCCTGTATAAGACAAAGATGATGAAAATGTTTGGTTTCAGGAATGATATATCCTGTATAAGACCTAATCAAAATGTCCAGTTTCAAGAAAGAAACATCCTGTATAAGACATGATAGAATGGATCAGATGAAATGGATTGATAGAATTGATAAGATTGAGATCAAGTATGGTTTTAGGAATGACACCTTCTATATAAGACAAAGATGATCAAAATGTCTGGTTTCAGGAATGATATATCCTGTATAAGACTTAATCAAAACTTCTGGTTTCAGGAAAGATACATCATGTATAAGACATGATAGATGAGAGCTGGATGAATGATGAAGATATGAAAGTGAAGAAAGATTCCATGATGATGTGATAGATATGCATGTGATGGATGCAATGATGAATGTGACGTGTGCATTTAAATTAATTTTATGATCTACATGCTTCTATGATGATTGCAATGTACATCTAATGGATACTATATGTTTGGAAGGTGATATGCCTATGATGGTTGGATTTGATGATTGTAGATGCTTATGATTGTGCAAATGTTTCTAACATGTTTTTGTGCTTTTATGTGCTTTGGATAATGCAATCTAGAATGCCAAATGTTCTTGATATGAAATGCACTATGGTAGTGATGTAAAATGCAATAATGATTTGAAACATGAAATGTATCTTGAAAATGAGATGTATGATGTGAGATGTATCTTGAAAATGAGATGTATATTGTATGATATGAGATGTATCTTGAAAATGAGATGTATGATGTATGATATGAGATGTATCTTGAAAATAAGACTGTATGATGTGAGATGTATCTTTGAAAATGAGATGTATGATGTGAGATGTATCTTGAAAATGAGATGTATGATGATAATGATATGTGTGATATGATAATGATATGAAATGTAATGTACTTACAATGATATGAAAATGATTATGATATGGTATGAAAATGCGACTATAATGTGATATGAAATGAGAATGCAATCGAATGCAATTTTAAAATGATAATGTGAATGCACCTAAATACAATTTTAACATGATAATGATGTGAAACCTAATGCAAGATTAATATGATAATGATGTGCAACCTAATGCAAGATTAATCTAATAATGATGTACAACCTAATGCAAGATTAATATGATAATGATATGCAACCTAATGCGTTCTTAAGATAACAATGATAATGTAATGATACTAATGTAAAATGATATGCAACCTAATGTAAGATTAAGATGATAATGATACTAATGCATTATCATTCCTAGATGTTGCCATCTATTGTGATAAAAGTGCCAGTGCTTCCCTTGTTTTTATCATTGGGCCTTGATTTGTTGAAAGTTGATACAAGCGTCATGGTATAATTGAACCATAATGACCCGAGTATAACTTACATGGATTTTGATATTGCAATATGACACAAGCGTCGAGGTATAATTGAACCAAGATGATCTGAGTGTTGCTTGCATAAAATAGACAAGAATTAACCTTTGTCCTATACAAATTTGAAATGTCTTTAGTGATATGTTACCTAATCATGTCATAAGACAAATATGCATAGTAGAAGGCCTCACTCCCAAACAACAGACAAAGAAAACATCACATTCCTCCCTTGCTTCTCTATTTGTTGAGACATCCTTGAGTCACTTAGGAGATATGATAAATGATAAGAAAAAATTAACAACCAAGAGTAAGCATGCATGCTATCTAAAATGTATTCTTGTCAATTGCAACATCTTGCAAATAGATCTTTTGTTTAGTTCCAATCAGTTCAATTCCTTGATGTCTAGCCTCTTGTATCGCTGTTGTCATTGTTGGTTGTTTTGATCCTTGTTGTCTTGCTACATGTCTGGTCTGATATCTAAAACCCTCAAGGAAAAATGCCCCCATCAAGGTCAGGATTTTTCCCCTTGCCGTTGATACTACCTCGATATGGATATTTACACTGATCACCAAGGCATGGTGGGATATGAGTCAGATAACTGATTCAGATAATCAAGGATAGTGACTATGCTAAGTATGTCCGAGATAATGCTGCATGTATAAGTGTTCTATGATGGCTATTGACTTAGATCAGATGGAGCCAAAGATATGATACAAGTACTGATAGATAGAGGAGCCGCTCTCTCACAAATGACACCCATTGCCAGGTTTTCACCACTTGTTTTTTATTGCACTTTTTGATTGTTTTTCATTTTTTTGTATTTTTCTTGATTTTTGGATTTTTTTTATGTAACAAAGCACCTGTTTGCTAGGATTTCACCCTAATGATGATTTTTGATACTTTTTCGATTTTTTTGCTTTTTTGCTTGATCTGTGCATTGGACGACTCAAGTGTAGAATTTCTTCAAATGGATGTTGTTGGTTGGATCATTAAGCATGCCCCCTTCTGAAGTTGATAACTGATATGTTCCCAATCCATAAGATGATATGATAACAAAGGGTCCCAACCAGTTGGGTTCAAATTTCCCTTTCTTTTCTTGATCTTGTTGATTCCAGGGATTTTCCTTTAGGACTAGGTCACCAACTTTAAATGCTCGTGGGATGACTTTGTGATTGTAGCTTCTGCACATTCTTTGTTGATATGACTTGAGATGATCAAAGGCATGTTGGTGATGTTCATATAGTAGCTCGAGTTCTTGCAACCTGTTGACTCGATATTCCTCATCTGGAATGAGACCTTTTAATGTGACCCAGAGTGATGGAATCTCTACCTCCATAGGTAGGATAACTTCTAATCCATACACCAATGAGTATGGTGTAGCTCCTGTAGGTGTGCGAATAATTGTTTTGTAGGCCCAAAGTGTAGGATTAAGCAGGACATGCCTGTCTTTACCAGCATCATTCACTGTCCTTTTGAGGATTTTCAAGATTGTCTTATTTGAGGCATCTGCTTGGCCATTCCCTTGTGGATAATAAGGTATCATAAAGTGATGCTGGATATGGAATCGCTCACAATACTCTTGTACATCTTGATTCTTGAAAGGTCCACCATTATCTATGATAATGGAACTAGGGATGTCGTATCGACATATGAGGTAGTTCAGAATGAAGGAAGCTATCTGTTTGTCGGTCACCATAGTCAATGGAACTGCCTCAATCCATTTGGGGAAGTACTCGGTGGCCATGATGATAAACTTGTGTCCATTCGATGAGGAAGGATGAATATTTCCCACTAGGTCAAGTCCCCATTGACAGAAAGGCCAAGATATAGTGAATGGTTGAAACTCTTGCACTGGCGCATGTATGAGGTTGCCATGAATTTGGCACTTAGGGAATTTCCAAGAAAACTGATAGGACTCTTTCTCCTTTGTCAGCCAATAATATCCCATCCTTAATAGTTTCTTGGCAAGAGTAGGATCATTGGAATGGGTACCACAAATACCTTCGTGAAGCTCATGTAAGGCGGAGTCAGATTCGTTACGATCGAGGCATCGAAGAAGAGTACCATCAAGACCTCGATGATAAAGCGTATCAACAGTTAAGGTATAGTGGACTGCTTGTCAAATAAAGCTCTTTTTTTGGTTACGAGATAGGTCTGGTGGGAGGGTATTGTCTTTGAGGTAGGCATAAATCTTCATGTATAGGGGTGAATCAAAACCGTTAAGGGCACATATGACTTGGGATTCTGCATTGTCATAGGCAGGGGAAAACAATTGCTCCACCAGGAATACCCATAGACTTTGAATTCTATGATTTTCTATTCCACGACTACTTTGATACCTGTCACTAGAGCTTCATACTCAACGATATTATTGGTGCATGGGAACATCAGTCTGTAGGATCATGGAATTGTGTGTCCTTTTGGAGTGATGAAAAAGATGCCAACACCTGATCCATACTATGTATAAGATCCATCAAAGTATAGGGTCCATTGCTTTGATGCAATAATGAGCACATCCATATCTGGAAGTTCCACCTGTAGTGGGTGTTTGTCTGGTAGAGGTGCTTCTGCCAATTGATTTTCTATTGCTTGTTCTTTGAAAGCCCGTCATTTTGTGTACTGAATGTCAAACTCACTTAGGATCATGACCCATTTTCCTAACCTTCTTGTGAGAGCAAATTTGCTGAGTAGATATTTTAGTGGGTCGATCTTTGCCACTAGCTTGATAGTATGAGCTAACATATAGTGTCGCAACTTTTGGGAAGCGAACACTACAACCAAGTAAGCTTTTTCGATGAAAGTCTAATTGAGTTCATAACCATTCAACATCCTGCTAATGTAATAGATGGCTCTTTCCTTTCCCGTTGAGTCCTCTTGTGCTAGCAATGCCCCCAATGACACTTCCATTGCTGATATGTAGAGGATGAGTGGATTTCCCACTATTGGTGGTACTAAAATAGGTGGATTCATGAGATATTTCTTCAGCTAATGGAATGATTCTGTACACTTGTCCTCCCATCTGAAAGGTACATTTTTTATGAAGTAGATGGTTGAATGGGAGATATTTGTCCGCTAGTTGAGCGATGAACCTTTTGATAGATTGTAGCCTTCCTTGAAGAGATGGTAGTTGACTAATGTTCCTGGGAGGTGGCATTTCCATGATAGATTGAACCTTTGTAGGGTCCACCTTGATGCCTTTTTCTGATACAATGTAGCCCAAGAGCTTTCCAGATGTGACCCTGAAAAAACACTTTTTAGGATTCAATCTGACATTGAATTGCTCTAGTCATTGAAAGATTTTATCAAGAATGTCTAGGTGTCTTGCTCTTGTGAATGATTTGGCAAGCGAGTCATCCACATAATCCTCCATAAAAGTATACATCATGTCATGGAAGATAGTTGTCATTTCTCTCTGATAGATTGCACCAACATTTTTCAAGCCAAAAGGCATGAAGTTCCAGTAGTATGTACCCCATAGACATGTGAATGTAGTTTTATCTTGATCTTCTGGAGCTATCTTGATTTGGTTGTAGCCGAAAAAACCATCCATGAGGGATAGAATTGCATTCCCTGCCGTTAGATCAACATTGGTGTCAATGCTTGGTAAAGAAAAGTCATCCTTCAGACAATCCTTGTTGAGATCCCTAAAGTTTGTACAAATCTTGATGCTTTTATCTGGTTTAGATACTGGCAAATTAGAGATCCACTCTGCATAATCAATGGGTCAGATGAATCCTACTTCAAGTAACTTCTTCAGCTCTGCTTTGACCAATATAGCGACATGTGGGTTCATCTTCCTTAATTTTTGTTTGATAGGTTTAGCTCCAAGAGCGATGGACAAGTGGTGCATGATGAGATTTGGATCTATCCCTAAAATGTCTTCATAAGGCCAAGCAAAGTTGATTTGCTTCTCCTTGAAGAGTTTGACAAAGTCAGGTTTTTCTTTTTTCGTTAGTGATTCCGCCAGATGTATGGTTCTTGTTGCTGCTTCAGTGCTGATATTTATTGATTGAGTTGGCTCAATCAAAATGGGTGATCTCTCTTAGTAATGTTTAGGAAGAGTGTCAAGTCTCTCATCTTCAGGTGGCTCAAAGAGGTTTTCACCATCAGATACATCCTTTGTTTTTAGTTTTTTTTGATCTAATACTGCCATTAGATGGTTTTCACCATTAGATCATTTTGCGACTGAGGGACTTGACACTCCCCTGATTACATATATCATTATGTGGTTCATTGGTGGAGCATGTTTCAAGGTTAAGTGAGCAAAGGTATTGAATAATGGCCTCATCATTTTGGAATATTGGTATATCATTGTGCTCAGGTTCTTCCCAGTCTATAAGGTCAGGATATATGAGAGGTAGGGAATCATTTGGCAGGTTAAGATCTACCGCTGTAAGAGTCATGGTAGATATATTGTCATAGTTGTCTGTAACATGGGTGAGGTCTATAACAGTCTCAATATTTTTGATGGTACTCTCATCGATATTTCCTCTTTCGTATTGAAGATACTCATTCTCACTAGCCTCATAGATATGTTGTGGTCCGAATTCAAACAATCTAGATCTTGAGTCTTGTCCCTCATAAGGAATGGGTGTGTATGCATGGATTGCATCCACCTCAATATCCTTTGTAGTATCTAAACAAGTGTCCCATTCAGACCCATTGGAATGTGTTTCAGATTTGCTGTCCAAGGTTACCCCACTGAATCAGATAGGAATGTTGTATGACGAAAATAGCTCATTGATAATTGATACCAGTTGGGTAGCTTGTTCTGATTCAAAATCTATACTAGTTTGTACTCTTTGGATTTTCTCATACACAGTTTCCCTTCTTTGAGTAGCAATCTCCTCAGGTTGTGGCTCACATTTGGTTTGATCAGGTGTTTGTACACGATGTACTTTTTTATAAGAAGCCTCCTCTCTTTGGATAGTGAGTTCTTCTTGTCGCTTCTCATTCTATTAATCTCTTGTTCTTTTCTTGTCTTTTCTACTGCTTGGTGTAGCACCTCTTTCCACGAGTCTTTGTTATATGTTATGTTTTCTCTCCATTGGGGTTTTTGATGGTGATCTTGCTTTTGCACAGGTTGAATATGCTGGCCATACCCAAGTCCTGTTTTGTCTTTTGCAAGTTGTTAATGGGGTTGTATGGGTTCTAGGATGCCATCTTGATGCTTGCCAATATGTCCTTTTCCTTTGTATCCCATTCTTTGCATGATTCTGAACCCATTTCCATATTGTTATGTGGGAACAACCACTTCTAGGGAAACAACTCTTATTTCTTCCTCATCCTTGTATAGCCAGCTAAGGATGTCCTTGTCATTTGATTCTTCAGCCAATGTGCCCATTTGGATAAATTTACCATCAAACTTCTTGATGGGTTGTGCTACTTGATGTCTTGATGTGGAAGGTTGTCTGTGAGATTTTGGTGAAGTTGGCAACCTAGATATACATAGGGGTTCAAAAGAGTATTCCCCCATACCTTGGTCCTTTATCTTCATCTTTTGCTCAAAGTCTCTAGACAATGACTTAAGTTTTTCTTGATTGTTGAATGATGAGGAAGCTTGGGCCTCCCTGTTGTGTGGAACCAGAACATCTTGTGTTGCCCCATAGCATTGCAGTACTGAAAGGGGTTAGTGTCTGCTAATATTGAAATCTCTTGTCCATTGTAGGGGAATTTGAGACATTGAGGTACATGGAAGGTACCGCTTGCATTTCATGGATTCAAAGACGACCCAATAGTATGTTGTATGTCAAGTCTATGTCCAAGACTTGGCACAATGTGTCTCTTTGCACAGGTCCTACCTGAATATGTAGTACCACTATTCCTTCAGATGACCTTTCTTCATCATCATAAGCTTTGATAGTGATCTTCTTTTTAGGTTCAATAGCTTTGTCGGAGAAGCCCAATGCATGGATAATCTTTAAGGTATATATATTGAGACCAACTCCTCCATCTATTAGCACTCTTTTCACCCGGTGTTTGTATACTATGACTTTGATATGGAGAGGGGTGTTGTGCGGATGACTCAAGGAGACATCATTGTGTTCTGAAAAGGATATGTTATGTGGCACTATCATATGTGCCACCATGGCTTGGAACAGATTGATATCCAGATTGTTTGGAACTATTGTTTCTACAAGAGCTTGCTCCAAGACATCCTTATTCTTTGGTGAGAGTTTAAACAATTCAAGTATTGATATCTAAGAGAGTGTCCTTTATAGTTGATCGACCAAGTTATATTGAGTCTTGGGGATAATTGTTGCTTTAGATGTGTTCCCCTTCAAGACATATTTATGAGTCCTCGTTGTCACATTAACTGGCGCATGCTCTTGTTTATCTTTGATCTTTATGACATTTATTTGATTGTCACATGCTGATATGTGATTTATGATATTTTCATATATGTGATTGATGCACCTCCTTTGTTGTTGTTTGACGTTGATGCTCCTCCCTTTTCATAATTAGGAAGAGGTTTTTTGAAAGCCTCATGATCACCATTGGTTTTATGACCATCGATCGTTATGTCTCCCTTATCTATCATATCTTGAACTAGATTTTTCAACCTCATGCAATCATTTTTTCTATACCCCTTGTTTCGATGATAATCACAATAATACGATTCATTCCACCATGGTGGTTTGACTTAGGGTTGAAAGTTGCTTATGACTGGCAATGTGATAACCTTGTTTGCTAATAGTTCTCAAAATGCAGATTCCAGGGTTTGTCCCAATGGTGTATATGTTCTTTGATATGGGGGAGGTGGAGTGTTAGCATTATCCCCTTGGTTGTTGTTGTTCCCCTGATTGTTGTTGTTATTCACTTGGTATTTATTGTTTCCTTGGTTGTTGTTGTTGTTGTTGTTTCCTTGGTTGGGAGTGCGTTGATAATTGTTGGTGCCTTGATTGGCACTTCTTTGATCATTGTTGGATGGTGTGTTGCCTGATAAAGTCAACACTAGTTGTTTAGATTTTACATTGTTGGCATCGACTACACCATCATTAACAACATTTTTGTTTCTAGTCCAAAATCTGGACTTGTCTGAGTTGTTATTATATTGATTGTTATAGGTGAAATTGCTTGATGAAATAACACCTTCCTTAGAGAATTTTAAGGTCCTCTTCTTGATTGAGGTTTCCTCTACTTGGATACCATTCTCTATCAAATTTGTAAAAGTAGGTAGACATTGTAGTTTGAGTTGATAACTCATTTCATCATTCAAATTGTCTATGAATATTTCCATCTTTTCCTTTTCAGGTACATCTCGTGGGTATCTTGAGACCATACATCTCCATCATTGTAAGAATACGATGAATGTTTCATTGTTATTTTTGTTCGTATTGCATATGTCAAGCATGGTGATCTCATCTTGGATATTGTAGAATATTGTGTAATGAATTTATTCACCAACTCATCAAATGATCTAATGGGAGGTGTGAGTTTTGACAACCACTCCGTTGTTTGCCCTCCCAAACTTCTTGGAATAACCGCATCATGTATGTATCATTATGAGAAAACTCCAGGATCATAGTACAAAATTCTCTGACGTGATCACGAGGATCACTCTTACCATTGTATTTATCATACTTTGGTATATTTGAATTTGGTGAGAAAGGTATCATGTTTAGCCTCCTATCAAAAGGGTAAGGACAAATGTCCTCCAAAGAATACATTTGTAGACCCTTGTTGCAGATCTTGCATTTATCGTTGGAGTGCTTGGAGTTGTTGTGTAATAATAGCTAGGGGCACATTGGACCTTCGATGATGAACATCCCCTTGTTCACTAATGTCGTCATGATTACGGGTATTGTCTTGTTTATGGGTATGATTTTGGGTGTCATCTCCTCTTAGATGCTCTTGATTCTAGGTATTGTATGTATAGGTCCTTGCCCTTGTTCGTGAGATTCTTTCATCAGTATTCCTTAAATTTCCTATGTCAAAATCTTCAGGAAGACTTTCCATGAGTTTTTGGAAAGAGACATTCTCTGGACATTGTTGGACAAGCTCCTTGGTGATCTCTTCTTCTTCTATGTTCGTATTAAAAGTATTGGACTCTATTTGACTCGTACTTGTTCTGGTTGTGGATCCTTTCCTTTGTTTTTCTAAGATCGAGTGATAGTAGGCATCAATAGATTTCTATAGTAGTGAATTCCTCCTCTTCTAATAGGGTTCTTGGTGGAGTTGATGGCTCAGGACGAGCCTCATTGTAAGTGCTGCAATTTCATGAAAATAAGGCGGGATTGATCTTTCCCCCACTATTAAGGCATTGATTGAATGCTTCTTTCTGAATAAAAGCCCTACTTCTCAAAGGTTCTTTGTCAAACTCATTAGATTTTCCTTGAAGGTACAATCACATATGATGCAAGAAAATGCAATGTGATGCAAAGAGTTGATGGTTGATGTAGAGAAAAAATATCCTCTTGATAAGTGCCCTAGGACTAGGTTGTCTCTTCTTCAACATAGTCTTTTGATGAAGACTTCTTCTTCTCAAAATATGGGGAGTGGTCATACAAATGATCAAAGAATGTTGATGTTGATGGTTGATATGGATACTTATTTTTGAATATTCAATCTTACTAAGTTGAATAGAGGATTTGTTCGATAGGCCCCTATGACAAATGCACCAAATGATATGGATAAAGTCTCCCAATATGCAAACTTGATTTGACTAACTTGAATACTTAGCTAGGTATTGTTGCTGAGATAGTTGGATGATAAACTCTTGATTACTTGGTTTTGATACTCCTCTATGTTGATTGGATGAAAATCTTACCTAAAGATAGTTGAAATGTTGATAACCATCTCCAAAGGTGTTTGGTTGGATTCAGAAATTTCTCTCACCTATATATGACTTTTCCTTGTTTTTGAATTGATTTTTGAGTTTGATTTATGCTTGAAAATAATGGGCATCCTAATGCTAAACATTGAGTGTATGTTCTTTTGAGGATGTGTTGAAATCCCTGATGTTTCACTGGTTTGGATCATAATAAATACACATCAGATAGACTCTTTATTCAAAGGTCATTGACAATATTATAACCCTCTAGTCTTGATACTCTGTCAGCTCAAACAACTTTGTCACCCCCTAGAGGGCGCCCATTTTTTTGCCTTTTTCCAAAAATTAACCCAAAGTGAATTGCTTCACAATTGGGTAGTTATCTTGGGAGATATATGGTGAGTAATCTTGGGGGTAGATTCTTCCCCACCCTTGCACTATGATATTGCCAATGTTTGGCAACTGACTCGGCTCAAAGTCTCTACCGCTATGACTTTTAGTAAAGGCTTATGTTCGAAGATACCCTTTGAACTCGCACAAGTGTGATTGAGGCCTATAGCCCAATAAAGTACCAAACAAGATGTAGTCACGCAAGCGTGATTGAGACCTCAAGGCCCTACAAAGTGCTTGATATAAGATAACTCAAATATGCTTCGTCCCCCTAGATTTTCATCTCAAAAGGCGATTTGATTATAGTGAGTTAGAATACTTGCCTTTAGTTGTACTAACTTGGGTCATTCTCTTATCACTAGCCCCCTCAAGGCATTCGGGAAGACATGCCCTCTAAAGGTTGTAAAATGCTTGAAGTAAAATAAAGCAATGAAAAAAAAAGTGGGTTTGGCTTTTTGATCACCCAATTAAGGGGATAGCATATACCTACCACTTAAGACAAAGCACTCAAAAGTTCATTTTATCCTTCAAGTCAATTTTTTTCTAACCTCTAATTAGAGATGTTGCTCCAACCAAACATGGTGTTCCTTTTAATCCTTCATAACAATGATTTTCTAGACTAGGAAAAGGGAATCCTGGTCAACATAAAGTAAAGCACGTTGCTAGAAAGTAAACCACTTTACAAAATTGGAAATTGTGGCTTGTTCTTTTTAACTTGCAAGAATAAGGTGGATTGTTCTTTTTATCCCTTTGCAAGAAAATTGAAATTTAACTCATTTTTAACTCGCAAGAAATCCAAAAAAATGTGATTTTTTTTTTTTTACCTTGCAATGAGGTTCTTTTTAAGCTCAAAGGAAAGTTTGAATTATTTTAAACCCAAAATGAAGGTATGAAGTTCTTTTTAAACCAAAGGAAAATGAGTTCTTTTTAATCCAGCTTAAAAAGCTAGAAAAGAAATCAAAATTCCCAATTCTAACTCCAGCAATTTGCAAGAAATGATTATCAACTTGGAAGAAAAGGAGGTTAGTGAAAAATCAAAACTTTAGGTGGTCTTACCCAAGCCTAAATTCAAACTTCAGTTACAAATTTCATCCTCTGTCTTAAATGCGCAAAAACATAGATCAAATTCTCTATTTCATATGCACAAAAATATAGGTCAAATGCGCCAAAAGAACAATCGTATGTGCTATAGAAACTATTAGATGCACTAAATAAAGTTACATATGCATGAAAATATAGGTTAAATGCGCTAAAACAATTGTTATATGCACTAGAAAAGGGATCAAATGCGCTAAACAATGGTTAACATTCTTGGGCGTGACCTTGCGGAAAAAATGTTAGAAATTTGGAATTTTCAAGGGTCCAACCCCACAGTGGGTGCCAATTAATGTATACTAGAAATGTGGTATCAACCTGCAAGAGGGGAAAACATCTCAAACACACACATGGAACAATATGTTAGAGGTTAGAAATCAAAATTCAAAACCAAGAAAATAGCTTTGAAAAACCAAACTCTAAGCCTGTCCCATGTTCCACTATCTCTAAAGATCCTCAAGATTCAAGGTGGCCCTCACTTGGAAGAGAATTTTATCTTTTGGATGACAAAGAAAGAGATTTATGAGAATGATTCTAAGATCTAAATGGAATGCAACTAAGATCTTAGTCAAATGCTAAGATGAGATGATGAAGATGAGATGCAAAACTAGATGAGTTCCAAATTAAAAGTTAAGATGATGCGAGATGAGTTAATTAATCTATGTGAGTATGCAATGCTAGAAAAGATACAAAATTATGCTAAAAGATGAATTAAAATGAATCTAAATGCTATGAGATGGATGCTTGATGCTAATGCTTGGATGCTTGAGGATGGAAAAATGAGCTCCTTAACCTGCAAATTGACTGTAATTTGGATGCACAAGATTGTTATCTTTTTGAAGAAGGAATGGGCTCTATTTATAGGCAAAATAGAGAAATGGATGGTTGAGATTGAGTAATCTCAACAAGGGTTAGGATTGAAAGTTATCCATCCATGGGAGAGATTCAATCCAATCCCAAGTTGATGAATGTCACCTTGAGAGGGCTTGAGAGGACTATAAACAAGCATTAGATGTTAAGCAAGCAATTAGGGATAACTTCAAGGAGTGAAATCATTGGATAATGTCATTAACCAGGGAGGCATGTTATTACCCAAGAGGTAAACTCTTGTGCAACATGGGAAAATGGTTAAAGGGACAACCATCATGGCTAAGGGGGGTGGGCTTGTCAGAGGCATTGAATTCCTTTGAAGACTTTGGAGGCTAACTTTCCCAAAGAGGAAAACCACTAGTGGTTTATGTAAGAGCCTTACGTGTTTGGAAGACTCAACAAGTTAACTTGTTGAGATAGATAAAGTCTTAAATGCATTTGGAAGACTTTCTTCCAAGTTTGGAGAAGTGGCTCCCCCAAATTTAGGGAAAGGACATGGTTAGAAGATTTAGGCACGATTAAGGTGGATTAGAGGGTTTCTAGAAGAAATTAGGATGAAGTGGGAGATGTAGGAGAATGCAAGTGGGTGAGGGAAAATAGGATTTTTAGTTAAATTAAAATGATTTAATTTAGCCAAAAGGGATGCAACTTGCATTTGTAGGATTTTGCAAGTGGGGGAACTATTCAGAAATAATTAATAATTTATTTATTTGCAAAGGGGATTTTAAATTAAATGTGAATTTAATAAAAAGGGGGAAAAGGGATTTTAATCAAATAAATAATATTTATTTAATCAAATGGCTAAGGGTACTTAATCAAACCTTAGTTTAATTAATAGGTTAGGCTAGAAGAAGGAGATTTAATCAAATCTTTAATTTGAATAAAAGGTCAATTAGAAGAATATGGATATTAATTAAATCTTAATTTAACTAATTGGAAGAATTAGGGATAATTAAATGAATAAGATTCACTTAATTCATTGTGCAACTTTTAGGTGTCTACACATTTTTTATAAATTCAAAAACCGCGTATGTGTTAAGGCTCAAAAAATCCGAGCCAAAATTCGTACACATTCTTCAAATAAAAAATACAATCGCGTTCTTAAAATTAAAAAAAAGTGACCGTGTTTAAAAAAACAAAAACACAATTGTGTTTTTAAAAATGAAAGTGTGATTGTGTTATGTTTAGCAGGAAAAATGTGATCACATTTTGCTTACATTAAGTTAGATAAGGAAGATGGACTTAGATGGTAGTTCCTTTAGCATTCCCTTATTTTTTTCATTAGGATATATACATAAAATATAATATTTTCTCTTTGTATTTTATCTTTCTTATATTTTAAGTTATATTTTATGTATATATATTGTCAGGATGTTTGAGTGTGGTTTCAGATATCTATGAGTCATAATGCAAATTCTAGATTTTAGGAGATCTTATAATTTTTCAAACTTAGTCAGATTCCAGTAATCAGTGGGCTTATATCATCATTGTCTTTCTATCTCTCTATCTCACTCTCTTTTTCTCCCCTAATCTATAGACCCATCTATTTACCTCTCTCTCATTCTCCTTTCTCTCTATCTCACTCTCTTCTCTCCCCAAGCTCTAGATCTTATAATTTCTCAAACTTAATCAAATTTTAATAATCACTAAGCTCCTATAAGCATTTTCTTTCTCTCTCTCTCTCTCTCTCTCTCTATATATATATATATATATATATATATATATATTTCACTCTCTTTTCCCCCCTCTATCTCTAGAACTATCTCTCTTCCTATGAATCCCCTCTCTCCTTCTCTCCCCCATATCTCTATCTCACTCTCTCCTCTCCACCAAGATTTAAACCTCTCTCTCTCTCTCTCTCTCTCTCTCTCTCTCTCTCTCTCTCTCTCTCTCTCTCTCTCTCCCCTTCCCTCTCTCTTTTCATCTATATCTCTTCTCTGTCTCCCTACATACATCCCCTCTCCCTCTCTACCTCTACTTATCTACTTCTCTACATACCTCTCCCTTTCTCTTTGTCCCACCCTCCCTTGCTCCGTCTCTACTTCCATATCTCTCCTCTCCCTCTCTCCACATACCTCTACCTCCTTCCCTCCCTACCTCTATTCATCTACATAAATATTTCTCTCTACCTCTCTCTCTCTCTCTTGCTCCCTCCCTCCATGCCTCTCTATTTTTCTTTATCTCACACTCTTTATCTCCCCCCTCCTTCTCTCTACCTACATATCTTTTCATCCCTCTATACTTTTAACTCCCCTAACTCTCTACCTCCTTCCCTTCATACTATTATTTATCTTGGCATCTATCTCTCTCTCTCTCCATCCCTTTCTCTACCTCCCTCCCTCCTCCTTCCCTTTTCTTACTCTCTCTAACTACATGTCTCTATTTTCTCTCCCTCTCTTTGAATACCTCTCCTTCCCTCCCTTTCTCCAAATATCCCCTCCACTTTTGTCTATCTCACCTCTCTCTATCTCTCTCCTTCCCTCTTCACCCCTCTCTCTCTCTATCTAGGTATTTAGATAAATAGTTGAAGTAGTCACCGGTTAGGAGGGACCTCAAAGAGATCAATCCAGACTAGTCAGCAAGAGTAAACACAATGAAAACACACAGATATGATGGAGACAATGTAGAACCGATTGAATTATAACATGAAAAATGATTACAACTAACCGACAATAATCGGGTTACAACATAATCGATTCACTACAGAATACGTCACAACCGGGACCTCAAAGCCAAAGATCTATCTTCTATGTTATCTTCCACCTTCAATGCATTATAATGCTTAATTACACTGATTTATATGATCCAAGGGGATCCAGTCCGTCCAAAAAGGGATCAAAACCCGAAGAACAAGACCTAATGTGTAAAACCAACAAGGTCGGCCTCCACCAAGAGATTCATTTGGAAAATCCAAAGGGTGAAGTGTATATCATGGGAAAAGGTTGGCCACACGCCAAGGAAAATTGGAATCAATGCCCAAGGCTCCACAAGATTTGGAAGGGGTTCTGGTAGATCACCAAAATAGGCCCAGGCAACCGGTAACAAGAAAATGTCAACCGGTAACATAAAACTGTCAAGGAAACCGATAGCAATAACCTGTCGGAAAATGATCCAAATGCGATATGGTTTGGAAATAAGAAATATGATCAAGTCTTCAAGTAGAATCCAAATCCACATGATCCGGTGATCCAAAACTAGGACACACAGAAAGAAATGCTGAAACTGCAAACAGAAAGCAAAACAAAAAGGAAAAATACTTTTGGTTGATGCAAGATTGCTATTAATTGGTGATGCTCTTGCATCAATAGTGTACAAGGGGAGTGCAAGAGAGGTATGTAGACATATATAAGTAGAGAGAAACATAAAGAGAGAGAGATGTAGAGATATAGGTAGGGAGGGAGTGAGATGTAGGTTGAGAAAAAGGTATTAGAGTGAGTGGGGAGAGAGGTGAGGTTGATAGAAGTTACAAGGGAAGATTTGGGAGATAGAAGAAAAATATAGAAATAGAGCCCTTGTAGGGAGGGAGATATATATAGAGAAAGAGATAGAGGAAGAGGGGGGATAGTGATAAGTTGAGAGTGGGGAAATAGATAGAGAGAGGTGGAGAGGGATGGAGAGAGATGGAGTGACATAGAGAGAGAGGTATTCAAAGAGAGGGAGGGAAGGAGAGGTTGGGTAGATAGAGATAAGTACTTAGAGAGAGAGTATGGAGATGGAAGGAGGGAGGGAGGGAGGGAGAGAAAGGGGGAGAGAGTGATAGTGAGGTGAGATAAATAGTAGTATGGAGGTAAGAAGGTAGATAGTTAGGGGAGATAAAAGTAGAGAGGGATGGAAAGAGAGGTAGTTAGAGAGAGGGAGAGGATATATAAATAGATTAGGAGGGAAGATAGATGGATAGAGAGAGAAGAGATAAATACATAAAGGGAGAGGAGAGATGGAGAGTATAAATAGCGGGGTAAGTAGAGAGGTAGAGGGAAGGAAGGAAGGATGTATGAATAGAGAGAGATAGTAAGACATATCTATTTAGAGAAATAGAGGTAGATAGGAAAGGATGGAGTGTATCTATAAATAGATGGAAAGGGGAGATAGATATAAGTAGAGATAGAAGGGGAGAGAGAGAGGAGGGAAGGAGATCTATGTAAAAAAATAAATGTATAGAGAGGGAGGTATATATGGATAGAGAGAGAGAGAGAGAGAGAGAGAGAGAGAGAGAGAGAGAGAGAGAGAGAGAGAGAGAGAGAGAGAGAGAGAGAGAGTAGAAAGGGAGAGTGATAGGGAGAGATAGGTATAAATATTGGGGGAGACAAAGAGAGTGAGATAAATAGAAATAGCGAGGGAAGGAGAGAGGGAGGGGGTGAGAGAGAGGGAGTGAGAGAGGGATATATATGCAAACAAATATAGGTAGGGAGGGAGAGGGGAGATAGAGGTTAGTACAGAAGGAAAGGTTGAGAGTGAGATAAGTAGAGAGGAAGAGAGAGAGGAAGAGGGGAGATAGTGATAAGTCAAGAGGGGGAAATAAATAGAGAGAGGTGGAGAGATGATGTAGGAGCATCCCCGGTCTCTGAGAAATCTTGCATCAACCAAAAATAATTCTTTTCAGTTTAGTTCTTGTTTTGTTCAGTGTACAGTTTTCTGTGTTCTTACTAGTTGGTACTGATAGTTGCTTGATTTTCATTATGGATCCTATTTTCGGTTTCTAGGCGGGTTCTTGTGCTTAATTCCAGATTTTCAGTCCATTTGGATTCTTTTCTGGTCAGTTATCGCTCCCAGTTGACTATTTTTGGGTTCTGGGACAATTCTTGTGCTTACCAGTTAACTTTCCTTCATTACCGGAGCGATTCTTAATGTGTGGATCTATTTTGGGTCTTGTCCAATGTTCTTTGGCATGTGGCCGACCTTCCTGCTGAACCACACTTCTTGGTTGTTATTTTCCAGAAATATTTCTTACATTCTTAGGGCCGACCTAGTTACACATTTCACTTTCTTGCATTCTTAGGGCCGACCTAGTTACACGTTTCACTTTCTTGCATTGGTAAATGTAATCTTATGAGGCCGACCTAGATATATTCCAGAGGGTATTTATATGGAATTATGTTATAATTTGTAAGGGAAGAGAAATTATAATTGAGAATAAGGATTGAGATTCTCATTTAGTGATTCGGTTGACTCTTAGACTCTCGATTGGATTGTATCTGGCTTGAATCCTGCATATAATCAGTTAACTACCAGATGTTCTATGATGATTGTATTATGATAATTGGTTGGTTGCCGATAGTTCTAAGGCAATAATATGATCCATTTTCTGTAATCTTGCTATGTTTTCTTGTTGCTTTCTTTGTGTTACTCTTTCTGCATAAGTCGGTCAATTCTCTTTTGAGGGGTTTTCACACCGGTTATGGATGCATCAAGAGAGAAGGAGAGAGATAGATACAAGTGAGATATACAAAAGTGGAGGGGAGAGTTGGAGTGAGGGAGAGAAGGAAAGGTATTCAAAGAGAGGGAGGGAAGGAGAGGCATTAAAATATAGAGAAAGAGAGAGAGGAAGAGGGGAGATAGTGATAAGTTGAGAGGGGGGAAATATATAGAGGTGGAGAGGGAAGGATAGAGATAGAGATAGGTGAGGTATAAAAAAGTGGAGGGGGGAGTTCGAGTGAGGGGGAGAAGGAGAGGTATTCAAAGAGAGGGAGGGGAAGGAGAGGTATTCAAATAGAGGTCAGGTAGATAAAGATAAGTAGTTAGAGAGATAGTATGGAGATAGAAGGAGGGGAGGGAGGGAGAGAAAGGGAGAGAGAGAGTGAGGTGAGATAAATACTAGTATGGAGGGAAGGAGGTAGAGAGTTAGGGGAGATAAAAGTAGAGAGGGATGGAAAGAGAGGTAGTTAGAGAGAGGGAGAGGAGAGATAAAGAGAGTAGGAGGGAAGATAGATGGATAGATAGAGAGGAGATAAATACATAAAGGGAGAGGGGAGATTGAGATTATAGATAGATGGGTAAGTATAGAGGTGGAGGAAAGGAGGGAGGGATGTCATGAATAGAGAGAGGGTGATGACAAAGATTTATTTAGAGAAATAAAGGTAGGTAGGAAAGGGGGAGATGTATGTATAAGGGGAGCTAGATATAAGTAGAGATATAAGGGGAGAGAGAGGAGGGAAGAAGATCTATGTAGAGAAATAAAGGGGGAGAGAGAGAGAGAGAGAGAGAGAGAGAGAGAGAGAGAGAGATGAGAGAGAGAGAGAGAGAGAGATGAGAGAGAGAGAGAGAGATAGAGAGAGAGGAGAGAGAGAGAGAGAGAGAGAGAGAGAGAGAGAGAGGAGAGAGGTATAAATCTTGGGGGAGACAAAGAGAGTGAGATAAAGAGAAATAGAGAGGGGGGGAGTTAGAGAGAGAGATATATATGTAGAAAAAAATAGGTAGGGAGGGAGGGATGTAGAGGTATGTAGAGAGAGGGAGAGGGGAGATAGAGATTAGTACAAAGGGAAAGGTGAGAGTGAGATAAGTAGAGAGGAAGCATGAGAGGGTGAGATGACAAGAAAATGAGAGAGAGAGAGAGGTATGTAGAGAAGTAAAAGGAGTAAGGGGAGGAGTGTAGGAAGAGGGAGAGAGGAGATAGAGATAAATAGAGGGAAAAAGAGAGATAGGTGGGGAGGGGGGAGAGAGGTGAGATAGAGACGAGAGAATGTACATGAAGTAGGTAGAGAAGAGAGACGAGATACAAACTATAAGGGTGAGAGACATAGGTTTAGAGATTGGGGAGAGATGAGAGAATGATATAGAAAGATGGGGGAGAGAGAGACTAGGGAGAGTGATAGGAAGAGAGATAGGTCTAGAGATTGAAGGAGACAAAGAGAATGAAATAGAGATATAAAGAGAATATAATAGTAGCTTAGTGATTATTGAAATTTGACTAAGTGTAAGAAATTATAAGATCTAGAGCTTAGCCTGGGAGACAGAGAGCATGAGATAGAGAGATAGCAAGATAATGATGATAGACACCTACTGTTACTAAAATTTGACTACGTTTGAAAAATTATAAGATCTCCTAAAATCTAGAATCTGCATTATGACTCCTAGAGATCTGAAACCTTTCAAACATCCTGCCAATATATACATAAAATATAACAAAGTATAAGAAAGATAACTTAATAATTAAATATTATATGCTATGTATAATCGTGATGACAAAACTAAAGGAATGCTAAAGGAATTACCGTCTAATTCCATGTTCCTTATCCAACTTAATGTAAGCATAACACGATCATGTTTTTCTTGCTAAACATAACAAGATCATGTTTTTATTTTTAAAAACACGATCACATTTTTATTTTTTAAAAACATTATTGCTTTTTTATTTTAAAGAACATGACTGCGTTTTTAATTTAAAGAACCCATATGCGTTTTTCCTTGTACTTAAGCCTAGGAGCCTTATTTCCCTCCTTTTTACGTGTTTTCTTCTTCCAATATGGTTTCTCAACTTCATCTTCATCAGGTTTACATGTTATCAAGTGGGTATTTGTAAAATTGCCACCACAATTTCACCCATCTTTTGAACTTTCTAACCATATATTTTTTTTAGATTTGGACAACATTAACATATTAATTCTTAATTTCTTTTACTGCTGTCTCTAGAGTTCTTAGAGACATATATGTGTACCAATTTTTTAATAAATTTTTAAATACTTGTACAAATTTGAAGCAAATTATATATTGTTCTACACTTCATTATTTACACTTAATTTTTTTTTCCGATTATTTTGGTGCAAGTTATGTGACGCACATTGTAAATAGGTACCTAATTTTTAGGATGCATCCACTTCTAGAAATCTTAAAAAAAATACTCAACAAAAAATTAAAAAAAAAACACACACAACTTCTAGTTCTCACTCTTAACTATGTTTCTACCAAAGGGTTTTTCAAAATACTAAATGCAATTATAACTTTTTTGATGCGCATGTCAGATACTATGTTATGTTTTGCTGGAAAAGCAAGAACACATATGTGTGCGTGAAAGATTAGACCCCCTTAATCTTATTAAATTTTGAAAAACTTTAGTAGTTTTGAAACTATATTCAAAGTACTACAACTTTTGTTCTTTGGGTATCTTTAAATTTTGAGTGGACGAGTTTCAAATTGCTCCTCCAAGTTTAGTTCTAGCTGGTTTCAGAAAAAAAAGTGGCCACTTATACTCCCCCCCTTTTTGTCACTTTTTTGTTCACGATTTTGGTGCACTTACCCTCATCCAATTTAACATACAATTCCATAAAAACCCTTCTTCATCCATTTATTCCATTTCCTCTATTTCCTCCTTTGTAAAAATACAATTTGTAACTGGATATTACTCCCACTTCACTTCCATAATCGATTTCCACATCATTTTTTTTTTTGTATTCTTCCACTTCACTTATTGATGTTTAAACCATAAATCCCACAAACATGTAATTGAAGACCTTTTTTCTCAAATTATTTTAAAAATAAAGAAAATATATATGTGGCTATGTGGAGGCCAATTTTTTTTTGATACTCATCATGCTTCACTTAACCAATAAATCACCACATCTTGTCCTCATGTTCAATTGCATATTGTTAAATTTTACGAGAAGCGAGAATCAAACCATGATTTTATGTCATTCATAGATCACATGCAACTCCAAGAAATAGATGATCAAAGATCAAAATAGTCGAATGAAGAGATCTAAAATGAGGGTAAATAGAGACAAAGAAGAGAATTTTGAGGAAAGTCTCACCGAGCTATCATTGGACTAGTGAAGGTGAGAGTATAGTGCTTATTATATAGAAAAATAATATATCATATACCTCCAAGAGGTGCATTAACTCCCACTCCCCATAAAAAGTGAGAGTTTTTAACTACTTGGTAAATACCAAAACATTTGGCATAACCTCCTTACATGAAAACAAAAAAGGAGTTATAAAGGTGGCACATAAAGCCAAAATAGGGCGAGAAAACCAACTACCCCATAACCCACTTAGGAAATGACAAGATAGTGATTATGTGAGGTGGCATAACAAGCCAAAAGAGGGTGTGTAACTTAACTACCCATGAGTAGGTGGGAGTTACACATGTAGTTGAAGTATTACACCATGTGTCCCCCATATTAACCACTCCTAATAACTTAAGCAAGCTTAAATAATATGTGTAGTAAACTTAATACCCCCTAACATAAGGAAAATAAAAAACCTACACTAATACCCCCCTTAAGTATAGCTTAGGTGGGTGAAAAGATGGGTCCCAACAAATAAGGCCATTTTAGGTACCCATGAACATAGATATCTCCCCCAAAAGAAGAAGCCCCCCATAAGATAAATATCCCCCCTAAATAGAGAGAGAAATTGCCCCCGCCCTCCCAAAGTAGAGAGAAAATGAAGGACTAAGAAGGCCATCCTGAAGTAGATACCTATCGCATCCCTAGCAAAGCTCACAAATGAAGGAACTTGCTTTTAATGAAGGGTTTGGTGAAGATGTTTGTAGTCTGTTCTAATGTAGAATACTACTTAAGATTGATGATACCTTCTCTAATTAGCTTCCAAATGTAGTGCATATGTATCTCAATGTGTTTTTTCCTCTAGTGACGAACTAGATTTCTTGACATTCATATAACACTTTGATTATCACAAAAGATGACTGTAGGATTTTTGACTAGAATACCTAACTTAGTGAAAATATTATGAAGTTAAATAGTCTTAGTGGTAGAATCAACTGCCCCTTGATACTCAACCTTTGTTGATGAAAGAGAAATTATAGACTGCTTCATGCTTGACCAACAAACTAGACCAGAACCAAGTGAGAAGCAATATCCTAAAGTAGACTTGTAATCCTGAGAATTAACTACCCAATTTGAATCTATATATCCCACCAAGTCAATATCCATTCTTGTTGTATATTGAATTCCATAATTATGAGTACCTTAAATGCAGTGGAGGATCTACTTAGCTACTTTCTAATGCAATTCATGTGGCTCATGCATGAATCAAGAGACCATTCCCACAACATATATGAAATGTTAGGTCTCCTATGAGTCAAGTAGATGAGACTCCCAACAAGTTGTCAATATAAAGTGCCATCAACCAAGGGTGAAAGCACTTAGCCTCAAGTTTTACCCTTGACAAAAATGGAGTCAATGTAGGCTTATAGTTACCCATGAAAAATCTAGAGAGTATATCAAGTGCATACTTGGTTGTCCAAGGAAGATACATGAAGATGACCGAGTGATCTCAATCCCCAAGAGGTAATGAAAAAGACCCAAGTTTGACATAAAAAATCTATCATGTAGACTGGTTTTAACTACCTTGATGGTAGATGAATGACTCCATGCGATAAAAAAGTCATCAACATAGGAAAACAAAAATGTGAGTGTGTCATCTTGCTATAAAATGTATACGTTCAGATCATAATGGAATCAAGTGAAACCAATTGTTAGAAGGAAAGTCCATCTTGGCATATCAAGCTTGAGGAGCCTGTTTGAGGCCATAGAGAGACTTTCAAAGTCAACACACAAGTGAGGGATCCTGAACAAATCCATGTGGCTACTTTATGTAGATTTCCTTCTAAAGGTCACCATGAAGAAAGGAACTCTTCACATTGATTTGATGAACTTCCCAATGATGGGTTGCAGCTATAGCAAGGACAAGTCAAATGGAATTCATCCTAGAAACTAGTGCAAAAGTCTTAGAGTAGTAAATCTCAGAAAACCCAGGAGAATCCTTTTGCTACCAAGTAAGCCTTATATTTATCAACTGACCCATCTACTACAAATTTTGTTCGATAGATCCACTTGCATCGAACAAGTTTCCTTCCCTTAGGAAGAGGGACTAAATCCCACGTGTGAATCCTTTCCAAGGAATTGAACTCTTCTTGCATTACAACATCCCACTTAGGAACACTTGAATCTTTTCAAGCTAAAGCAATGAAGAGATTTGGTTCTTGGTGAAATTGTGACCTTGTTCTTCTTAGATTTGATGGATCACCTGACCAATCACCTGTTGACTCAAATATTTGTCAAGCTCAAAGAGCCATTGAGGTTTGAGAGTTTGGGGGAGAATCATCAACCTTTGAATTATGGCTATGAGAGGAATATGAATCCTCATCATTGTTGTAGCCATTAGAAGTGTAAGAAGAAGAATCCTCATCAAGATTAGGAGGATTAAGATTCTTTGAAGAAATATCACCATGAAGCAAAGTCTCCAATGTGATGGTGGATGGACAAGTGGTATGAGAAGAATTGGAAGAAATCTCCTCCAAACAAACACTCCTCTCAATGAATAACTCATGAGAGGTTGGATGGAGAAATTTGTACCCTTTGACATCATTTGGATACCCAAAAAATATGCAATGCTTTCTTTTCATATCCATAGCCTTACATTTCTTTTCTTGAATGTGGGCCCATGCAAGAGAGCCAAACACTTCAAAGTGCTTAACTGTGGGTTTTCAACTAGTCCAAGATTGGAACGAAGTTACCCCCTTCATCTAGCTTTTCTGAGGAACTCTATTCTGGATGTAACACACATAGTTGATGGCCTCTACCCAATACTCGGGTGCCATAGACTTGGAGTGAATCATACAATTGACCATCTCCTTCAAGGAACCATTCTTGCATTCTACGACACTATTCTATTCAAGATTATACGAAACTGTGCACTGTATGCTATACCTTATAAAGCATAAAATTGTTCAAATTGATTGTTAACATATTCACCCCTATTATCTGTACACGAATTCTTGATGAACTTCGTAGATTGTTTCTTTGCAAAAGATTTGAAATGTAGAAAATTCTCAAAGACCTTAAAATTTTATTTGAGAAAGTAAGCTCATGTATATCTAGAAAAGTCATCAATAAATGTCAAGACATATCTGGCCCTGCTGAAAGATGATTGTGAAAATGGTCCTACCAAGTCACTATATAACAACTCCAATAGTTGTGTAGCTCTCCATGATTTGAATTTATCATACTTATCCTCAATATGCCTACCAATAATGCATCTGTGGAAAAATCCATCAAAAAATTGAATAGAAGGCAACACTGAAACATTGTCTTGATGATTGAGTTGTTGCAGGTAATGGTAGTTCAAGTGGCCAAATCGTTAATGCCACAAACAACTCACCTCATCCGCATGAGTGAGTATGATTGTCGAAGGAGATTTAAGAAAAAAATGAGAAAACTGATATAGTCTAGATTGATGGTCCATTGTTTTCCCATAGAAACAATACACCCATTATGCATTTAATTGATTACCACTATTTCTGTTGTGAGCTTGCAACTCGCTTGCCAAAACTCTAGTGTGAGTGATCTAATAAAAAGATAGGAGATTAGTTGATAAATATGGAACACAAAGGAAATCCTCAAAATTTCCTTCACTCACATCAATAGATCCTCTCCCATGCACTTTAATATGAGTGTCATCACCCATTAGTACGAAAGGTATAAAACATGGCTCGAAAGAGGTAAATTCATCTTTTGAAGAAGCCATGTGGTGTGAAGCACTTGAGTCAATGATCCAAGAATTTGATTATGAAGAAACAACAACTAGGGTCTTACCCTTGAACTTTTCCTCTTACTTCTATCTATGTCCTTAGAAGATCCTTTTGATGCAATTTGACTAAATCAAGTACCTTGATATTGTTCTTTTCTAGAAGATGTGAAAGGTGATCAATTTGTTTCTCTAAACACTTATGTTCATCATGGCCAGACCTCTTATGATAAGAACACTTGACCTTCTCCTTCTTAGGTTGTTCAACTTTTGATGAAGCGGCTTGATTATCTGCTATTGAAGTAGCAAATTTTTGATCTTTCTTCTTCTCTCCTTGGCAGTTTTGTTTCTTATCTTGCTTACTAGACTCTTTCTATTTTTTTTTGTGCTTTGATTTTAATTTAAGGCATGTGACTTAGAGGGTTTTATTGTACCCATTTGAACCAATTTGTGTCGCTCCCTAGTGAGTACTACTACAAATTCATCTAGAGAAGACATTTTGAGTGTGGTACCTAGGGACCATTTTGTAGCATAAAATGTAGAAACAAACACTAAATAGTTAGGACCGAGCTTCTAGAAAGAATGTACTCAAAATTGCTTGTCATCTTTCTTAATTTCACATTGTTCGAACTATAATCTTACAGATTTGAGTTTTATGAAGAAGTCTTGTATAGTGTCAAAATGGGTTGGACTCAACCCCATGAGTTCATTCTCCAATCGATTACCTCTTAACTCATCCTTCTTATCAAGGAAGTAAAGTGGTCCACACTGCATTTGGTATAGTGGTAGATTCAATGTGAAAAAGAAGGTTAGGGGAGACTAACATACATAGAGTACCAAAGGCTTCATCACATTTGATAAACCATTTTATCTTTTTTGCGGTATCCTAAGGTTTAGTTTCGAGTCCCATTGTAACACGATGATATCTGGATGTCTTTTCAGATATATTATCATCTTAGATTTTCATTCAAAATAATTATATGATGTTAAAAGAAGAATTGAGATGCATCCATGATAGTAGAAAAGAAGATCACAAAGGATCAAGAAAAGTGCAAGAAAGAAGACACACAAGACACACCCCCTTTCTATTAGTATAAAAAATCACCCCCCAATATTACAAAGGTTGATACTTTATAATTAGTGCATTTACATGGTATTTTAATAGATTACAATAATTTCTAGGGCTCTAATGGCAAAAAATTGTAATTTTTGATATAAATAACTATGATTCAAAACATGAAAAAAAATCCTTATAGCTATGTAATATTCTTTAATACCTTTCCAATACTTATTCATTTTTGAAAAAGAGAGTTTCGAGGTGAAAGCTATGACATGTTGAAGAGAAAAAGATACATCTGAATTACCCTGCAATATTTGATAGACAGTGACAAAATTTTTCAATGAAAACTATGTTTATGAAAAGTACTCATTTCCAACTTTGTGTTAAGTACTTATTTTTAAAAATCCGACACTTGAGGAAAAATTTATGCAATTTTATAAAAAAGTTATTGAATCCGCTGGCCAAAATGGCTCACACCTGTTTCAAACTCAATTTCTACAAAAAATATTGACTTTAAGCAGAAAATAAGAGCTACCCAAATGTTTTTTTGATGCTGGGAAGCAATCCTAGAAATCGAATTTCTAGCGAAAGAGTAGAAGATAGATTTTTTGTGGTCATTCTTTTATCCTCTCCAAATATGATGACCACAAAGAATTTATGAAAACATTAGATGAATATGATTATGGGAAAGTATCTCTAACGTGTTCTTAGTAAAGAAATGATGGATAAAAATAGAGAGGATAAACTATAAGATTACCATCCATGATGATTAAGAAGAGTTCTCAAAAGCTTTAAATATATATATTTTTTTGGTATTCTAGCCTATAACAATCATCTCTCAAAAGCTTTAAATATATAATTTCTTTCTATACTAACCTATAAATATGGGCCTGGTCAGTGTTATGAGTGACTGAAGGAAAACATGACTTATGTATAACTGCACAATAAGTTTTACTATTTTTATCAAGATAAAAAATATAGTATAAGGAATTAGGCATGAACACATGAGAATAACTCTGGCTAATTTAGATATGAGAACATTAGTACGATTGCTCTAATCCACTAGAGGTGTTCATGTCTTAATTTAGACAATGCATTTACTAATAGCAAACTTCGGAAACCTAAACACACATGAATCATTTACCTTTGATTTGTTAGCTTTCCTATTGGAAACCAAAGACAAGTCAATCCCTCCATCAATTTACTGGAACGGTTTAATCACTATTTTCCTTATGCAATTTTCAAGCAATTCATCGTTGATCTTAATTTTAAGATCAATACTTTGGCGTGCAGTGAATGGATAAGAAAGAAAATACATATTAAACTTTGGATGGTACAGAAAAATGAATATATGACTTTTTTCATCAGACCTATATAGATTGAGCATTGCCCATTCATCATGAAAGTCATGACTTATAAATAATGGCTCGGACAAAAGTCTTTGAGCACAATTCATTAGAATTGAAACCAAAAGGGAAGTAATCCATTTATTATTGATCTGCCCTATCTTGCAACGAATCAGTTATCCAGTTTCATCATCTGTCTAAGGTTAAGAGGGCTCATTACGGAAGAAGAGCCCTCAAAAAACTCGTCGACAATAATTCTGTTGGCCTTCTCAGAGGGGTGGTAATTGTCCCAGAATAAATATGAATCTCTGTTTCTACACAGATTTGAAGCCGCAGTGCAGAGGCCGACTCCATTGTATCTTCCTTGTCCGCAACATGCATTAGTTGTATCCACAAATCCTGACATTATAAACACAGTAAGATTTAGAATACCAGGCATTGTAGATGATAATGATATAAATATATTAACAATATGGTTTCATGCAGTTGTTTAGTGAATGATTTAAGGTTTACTTAAATTAATAGAGAATTAAAAAATTGGTACCGTCTATTCAGATGCTCTATGACATAGATGGGTATTCCTATCCAACATTCATAGATGATGCCCATCATCCATAAATTACAAAACTACTGTTTGCCACAAATTTGAGGAGTGTTTGCTAAAGAAAAACAGAAAAGCTGCCGTAAGTAAAATAGTAATAATGTTGGCATTACCGTATGCTGCAGGATTGTTGAACAAGCCCATATTCATAGAGTATTTATCTGCGAAGGTGAAAACCTGAGCAGAAGCCTCAGTGTTGAGTCGATTTACAACAGATCTAACCTGTGAATTAAAAAGCGAAGCAGCCCGCTGAAGTTCTGCAGCGCATTCACCATTGCGAGATCTGGTGGCCTTCACTCCAGGAGCACACCCTAATGGCCCTGTTGATGTTACCAGCACCCTTCTGCCTCCCAAGTTGTACAATTGCTGCATAAAAAAAAGTAAGAAAATACATTTCATCAATGTTTCCAAATATACCCAGCAAATCAATTGCAGAAACATAAAATCTGCAAAAGTAGATACAGAGGCTATAACTGAAGAGAGGTTGTAATTTCGATTTTATTTTAAACACTTCAAAGAATGGGCGTGTTAGTAACTTCGACATTAGGCCCAGAAATTTACCCTGAGAATTTTCTCATATTCTGAGATTATCAACCGAGTGTAATCTGGTAACCTATACTGAATGGATCTGAGTGAGACAGGAGTGAGGTAGTAGTTATTGACGTAATCATTTCCTCCAAGAGTAATCGATATAAGACCCTGTGCAACAAGTCTCTCAGTTTCATTAACTCCAAGGATCTGCGCCACCCTGTTTTTATATTGAACAAAATTCTGCAACTGTCGTGGCATTCTGATAATATTAGCCTGCAAACAAAAGTAATCGTGATTCATTGTCCCTGGTAGAAGCATAAAAACATAAAATGATTCATTAGAATGTAATAAAACGTATTCATACGAATTGCACTCCCGTGTCGTTTAGGATCCCAACGCCTGCAGAAGCAAAATTAGCACCCCTGAGGAATGCGTCCCCATTAAGCGCAGGACTCAAGTACGGTAGAACAGATTCTGCCCCCAGCTTCATGCCTGCAATTCACGCGGTAGCAAATTTAATCTAACAGGGATTAAAAAAAATAGTGAAATCTTTTAATTTAAATAATTTAACAACATGAAATCTGCTTAGAAAATAAAAAAAACTGCAGTATAGAATTTTGGAGAGCTTATTAATATTTACTTATAAAATCCGCTATATTGAGTCCATTTGAGAATCGGCCGGTGGGTCTTCCAGTGGGATAATCTATTCCATAAGGATAGCTGTTGGCTCTTGCAGTAGTGGCTATGTAATTGTTGTTGCCACTGTCCACCAGTGAATCTCCAAACACGAAGTATGCAGGCGCTGCTTTTACATCCAAAAAGCAACCTGATAACATGACAAGCAATCCAAGTAATGACCCAACAAGCACTGCCATTGTCTTCTCACTTCTCACAATGTAATTGATTTACACAGATGGGAGATATGGGCATGAAATGACAGTAGCCATTGCTGAATTTATAGTCCTCTGCTGGTCCTCCATACTGTATTTAATATTTATTTAACGCGCTTACGCATCTCTTTCTTTAAAGTGATCCAACGCGCTCACCTACACGCGCATAAGCTATAACTCATACCACCAAAAAATTTAAATTCATTTTTTCTTCATTTAGTACTTACAGTTGACGGGTATTATTTACAGAAACGCTCTTTATGGAGAATGCCCCTTAGGAATTTCAACTTGTATAAGGAACCGTGTGGGCTGTGGACTGACACAGCATATTCATGACTCTCCCACCATAAATATGCAGTGAACTTATTACCATTTTGACTTCCAAACTGCGACACCTTAATTGAACCCAGCACAGTTGACATTTGAATGTACAATCCATTGATAAGTTAAACAAGTTTGACTATGACCAAGTCAATTTGGGTGCTTGTACAATTACTTCTTTATTTGTTTATTTATTTCTTCTTTTGGGTGATGGATCATGGGTTTGATGATAAATGTAAAAAATAGATAGTACCAGAAATAATGCACTTTCTAATAAGTCAACAACAAAAAGCTACATATTCTCTTTTAACAAGGGCCATGTAGTGGAGTCTTTTAACAAGGGCCATGTAGTGGAGTATGTATTATTGTAGTAGTAATATGTGTGTTGTGGTTGGTTGGCATTCATTTTATATTGTATCACTACTATTACAAGGGAAGGAAATGAACATTATGAACAATCACATGTCTTGAGTCTTGCTTCTAGGTGAGGCCTCTTTAGTCAGTTGTTAGTTTTATGTTTTCTTGATATGAACAATACATGTGAAAAATAATATTGTGTTTAATTAATATACATATTAAATATATAATTCATCTAAATATTATAATATTATGCTAGAAATATTTTAATATAAGACATTTTATGCTATATGTGATTTTATTTTATAATATTAAGCTATTAAAGATTATATATAACAATAAAGATACATTACATTATACGTCTTAAGTGTAAAGTAATTCTAACTGAATAATAAACTCATTTTAAGTATTAAATTCCTAAAATAAGAAATACTTTTACTTTTGATTGCAATTTATGTATACAATTCAAATTCTAAATATTATTATTGTTTCTACTATATTATCTTTATATCTATATTATTTTTATATTGTATATTATATAATTTTATGCTATATGTGATTTTATTTTATAATATTAAGCTATTAAAGATTATATATAACAATAAAGATACATTACATTATACGTCTTAAGTGTAAAGTAATTCTAACTGAATAATAAACTCATTTTAAGTATTAAATTCCTAAAATAAGAAATACTTTTACTTTTGATTGCAATTTATGTATACAATTCAAATTCTAAATATTATTATTGTTTTTACTATATTATCTTTATATCTATATTATTTTTATATTGTATATTATATAATATTATAAATATATAATATAACATAATACAATATTCAAAGAATTTGAGGTGTCATGTATAGTTCTCAACCCCCCAAAGGAGAAGAAGTGTGTGACAAGGCATTAAAGAACTCTATTTTTGTGTCGTTGATTCTTTCAAAATTCAT